>NC_088416.1:6360267-6660267 GCF_034236695.1 Oncorhynchus nerka | reverse complement strand
CAACATCACACAAACATCAACTACATCACACCTGCCAGACCCACATGCTGACACCCCCCATCTCAAGTGCCCGCATCACTCTCCGCCGTATGGCCTCAAACTGCACCATCGTGTTTCTCTCCATCGCCCACACACTTTCAACATTTAGATAATAAATCTTTTGAGTTTTCCATTGTGTTAACAATGGAGGGTTGGTTGATTTTCAAGGTTTTGTATAGCTTGCCTATCATATGAATATCCTTTCATTGTGGTCTGTGTCTATAGGGCTTTTTCCTACTTCCCTCCTCTAGCCTGTGAATTAAACTGACAAAGAGAGATTGGCCTGCCAGCACTGATCTATGTGTATAGTGTTTTCCCCAACCTCTCCACTCTTTTCCTTTCTCTTGTCCTCTACTCTCTCCCTCTCTTCTACTCTCTCCCCTCCTCTACTCTCTTCTACTCTCTCCTCTCTTATACTCTCTCCCTCTCTTCTACTCTCTCCTCGTCTCTCTCCCTCTCTTCTACTCTCTCCTCGTCTCTCTCCCTCTCTTCTACTCTCCTCTCCTCTACTCTCTCCTCTACTCTCTCCCTATCTTCTACTCTTCTCTCGCTCCCTCTCTACTACTCTCTCCTCTACTCTACTCTCTCCTCTACTCTCTCCCTATCTTCTACTCTCTACTCTCTCCTCTCTTCTACTCTCTCCTTTCTTCTACTCTCTCCTCTTCTCCCTTCCTATCTTCTACTCTCTCCTCTCTTCTCTCTCCATATATTCTACTCTCTCCCTCTCTACTCTCTCCCTATCTTCTACTCTTCCCTCTCTCCCTCTCTACTACTCTCTCCTCTACTCTACTCTCTCCTCTACTCTCTCCCTATCTTCTACTCTTCTCTCGCTCCCTCTCTACTACTCTCTCCTCTACTCTACTCTCTCCTCTACTCTCTCCCTATCTTCTACTCTTCTCTCGCTCCCTCTCTACTACTCTCTCCCTATCTTCTACTTTCTCCTCTACTCTCTCCCTATCTTCTACTCTTCTCTCTCCCTCTCTACAACTCTCTCCCTATCTTCTACTCTCCCTATCTTCTACTCTTCTCTCTCCCTATCTTCTACTCTCCCTATCTTCTACTCTTCTCTCTCCCTATCTTCTACTCTCCCTATCTTCTACTCTCCCTCTCTACTACTCTCTCCTCTACTCTACTCTCTTCTCTACTCTCTCCCTATCTTCTACTCTTCTCTCGCTCCCTCTCTACTACTCTCTCCCTATCTTCTACTTTCTCCTCTACTCTCTCCCTATCTTCTACTCTTCTCTCTCCCTCTCTACAACTCACTCCCTATCTTCTACTCTCTCTACTCTCTCCCTCTCTACTACTCTCTCCTTTTCTATTCTCTCCTCTCTACTCTCTCCTCTCTTCTACTCTACCTTCTCTGCTACTCTACTCCTCCTCTCTCCCTTTTCTTTCCTCTCTACATCGCCTCATCTCCTCTCTCCCTTTCCTCCCTACCTCTCCTCTCCTTTCTCCCTTTCCTTTCCTCCTCTCCCCTCTCCCTTGCCTTCCTTACTCCCTACCTCTCCTCCCCTACTCTTTCCCTCCCTTTCTCCTCCTCCTCTTATTAATGAATAGTCTCTGTAATGGAGGCTGGTGTGAAGCCATTCCATTAGTTAGAGTGGGGCTAGTTGTTGTGGCGGCAGTTTGAATGTCACTGTGTGTGTGTGTGTGTGTGTGTGTGTGTGTGTGTGTGCGTACATATGGGCATGCATGCCTGTGTGTCTTTGTAGTGTAATAGTGTGTGATGTGTGTGTGTCTGCACTCTATGCAATATGATCAGCTCCCCCACTGGCACAGCCCCTTTGCTTATAGTCCCTTTTACATCCTATCCTGCGGCATTCTCTCTGCAAGAGTGGACACACAGTGGCATTATGGTTCAGCAGTAAAGCTCAGATTGATGCCCTATGGGTGAAGCTAAAAAGGGATAGATCTAGGACTACCACAGTTGGAAGAGATTTTATTGTTTTTTCTTAGTCTTGTATAACAGCCTCTTCCTCTCTCTTCCTCTCTCTCTGTCTGCAGGCAGCTCCTCCACACCAGTAACTTCAGCAGCAGCAACGGCAGCACAGAGGACCTGTTCCGAGACAGCATCGATTCCTGTGACATCGACATCACTGAGAAGGTACCGTAGAGATACATTGTGTTCTGTTTAATTCTATGGAAGGGACTGCCATTTATCGTGTCTGTCTCTATCTGTGACCGTTCCACTACCTGCACTCCATTCTATTAAGGTGAAAGTTGATAGGATACCAATTGGGAAATTGATTGCATTGGCTGCTACTGTCAACCTGTGTTCTGCTGTGAATGGAGATGAACGGCTCTGGCACAGCTTGTTGCTGATTGTGCTGGCTGATGTAAGGACATTGGATGAACGAATGATATAACATCTTTTAACCTCTCGCTCTCTCTCCCCCTCCTCTCTCTGTCTCTCTCCCACACACAGGTGAGTTACCTAGAGAAGAAGGTAGCAGAGTTGGAGAATGACACGCTGATGAACGGAGATCTCAAGTCTAAGCTGAAGCAGGAGAACACACAGCTGGTTCACAGGTAGGAGGTTTACACACACACATGCATGCCCACCCACGCACACACACACACACATACACACGTAGATATACACATACACACAAACAAATGCATGCACGAATGCACGCACACACACATTTATTCTTAAATATATATATGTGTGTGTGTGAGCATGTTTTTGCATATCTCATTGATGCTTATGTTTGTTTATGTGCGTGTGTGCTGGCTTGTGTGTGTGCGTGTCGCTCACAGGGTCCACGAGTTGGAGGAGCAGTTGAAGGACCAGGAGGCGCGGGCAGAGCAGAACACAGAGGAGGAGCAGAGACGACACCGTGAGGCCTACAGCAAGATGGAGAGAGGCAAGAACACTGAGCTAGAGCTGCTACACAACCGGTAACACACACACTTACTTCAATCATTTACACACTGTAGATACTCATATTTACGTCTATAAGTGTACACAAAGGTGCTGTCTAGAACTTGAAAGGGTTCTTTGGCTGTCCACATAGGACAACCCTTTGAAGAACCCTTTTGGGTTGCAAGTAAAATCATTTTGGGTTCCATGTAGAATAATTTTCACAGAGGGTTTTTACATGGAACCCAAAGGGGACAGCCAAAGAACCCTTTTGGAACCCTTTCTTCTAAGAGTGTAGTCCATAGAGCTAGGTAGATAGCATAGATTAGGCCTTGAGCTAGATACCAAATCCAGACCTTGAGGTCCGCAGTACTGCTAATTTCCATTTCTCTTTGTTAGTGGCCTTGTTTTGAATAACCCGGACATATGTTAAACATGGATGAATTATCATAATGTGTTCCTCTTCTTCCCCTACAGAGTCCAACAGCTAGAGGAGGAGAACGGGGATATATCGGTGAACATGTGCAGACTGAAGTCTCAGACAGAGAAACAGGACGAGGTATGTGCTTGCTTGTATATCATCCTCAGAGACACATTAGGCTCCAGTACTACTAGCTCTACACAGACAGAGACCTCGATAACTGGTTACAAAAACATCAACACCCACCCATCAACAGCACGTGACCAATTGCTACAGCCACACACACACACACACGTTTGGAGGTGTGAAGGCTACAGCTGGGCTCATATCAACACCTCTATTTCCAGCCTGCCTGGTGAAAACATCCAAGGGAGTTGGCATGATCATTCGATTGTGTGATTGTGTGAACTCCTAACAGAGTCACACTAACTAACTAATTGCTAGGCTATACACGCATCAGGCTGCCTGACGACTCAAACTGAATTCTTTCACTACATACTTCAGTCTGAGACTGCCATCGTTGAAGTCGTTTGTGGTGACATCAAAATTAGGGGTGTTGTAAAGTCATCAGCGATTTGATTGTATCAAAGCCAATGACGGATGTTCAAACCGCGGCTTTACCCACGTGTATTCTGTCTCTGGCCCAACCTATTGGTTTCTGGAACCAATCATAATGGCTAGAATGTTGCTCCATTCTAAAAATCGTTGGGGAGGGACTCAGATCCAGACTCATTGCGGAGAAGAAACTAATGTCAGTGGGTGTGACATATCCTTTGGAGGGAGCAAGGAGTTTGGGTAGCCAGCTGTAGAGAATATTTGTATGAATAGCTGTTTTTTGCAGTATTTTTTTGTTGTTGCAGTATTTGCACTATGCATAGTACTGTAAATTCATTAAAATTATAGTTCATTTTAATGTATGTGTCTTTAATGTTTCTTCTTACAGGACTATTCACTGTGCATTATTAGACTGACTGTGTTCTTGCTTACCGCATACATCCTAACAACCTAATGCCTTATTCATACTGTGGGACCTTTATTGTGTGAACACCATGTGACTTTAATTTTTGATGAGCTACTCTGGAGGTTGGGGGTAGAGCCGGGGTTATTGGGTAATCGGGGTCAGTTTTGAGATTGAGTGACTCCGCCCTCTCTAGCTTGCTGTATTATTTTGCCTCTCCCTAAGCTGTTGTACATGGCTTATAGGGCCGCCCCAAACTGCACTGTGCTGGCTTGGGTCTTTTCTATTCACACTGTCCTTCCCAGCACGGTTCCAGAAACTATAACCAGTCCAGCCCAGAACAGATTGCCTTGGCTTTGGCCTGTAATGTGAATCGGACATAGGTTTGAAAAACTGTCCGTGCTTTATTCTCTGTGAATCATCACATGTATTGGAATGTGTCTATACCTGTGTGTTGTCAGGAGAAGCAGCGTATGACAGACAAGCTGGAGGACACCAGTCTGAGGCTAAAGGATGAGATGGACCTCTACAGGAAGATGATGGACAAGCTGAGGCAGAACAGACACGAGTTCCAGAAGGAGAGGGAGGCCATGCAGGAGGTGGGAGGAGGGATAGCACACACACACAAACAAACACACACGCGTACACACACACACACACACACACTTGCGTGTACACACACTTATACACACTTTTACATGTAGTGTGAAACGAAAGCTCATGATGCCGCTCCCACCCCTCTGAAGTCTCTAGTAGCTGAGTGTTTGTATAGAATACGTTTGCACATAAACCAGTCCTGCCCACTGCATCAGACTGGTCTACGTGGCTACCCCAGGTACTCTTTATACTAAACAGTCTTCACGACAGCTACCGCATATCGTCCCTGGTTGTCTCCCTCCTCCTGCAGTTGATTGAGGACCTTCGTCGGGAGCTGGAGCACCTGCAGCTGTTCAAGCTGGAGACAGAGAAGCCTGGCCGCGGCCGCAGCTCCTCATCTGGGCTGACGGAGTTCAACGCCAAGACCAGAGAGATGGAGCTGGAGCACGAGGTCAAGAGACTCAAACAGGTGGGCTTGAGAGCTAGTGGCCAATGCTAACTCTATATGAATACATTGTTACTTCCTCTTTTGGGGTATTTGCTAGGATTTAATTGGGCAAGCGACTTAAGCAGGCGGGGCTCAAAAACAATATTTTGCAGCGTTTAAAAATATTTTTTTTTACACACGTCCCCCCTCAATTCCACCTCTAAGTATACTGTATGTGATTGTATATGCCAACACTATTTGCTGGTGTGCGAGTGAACAGTGTTTTGTGTGATAGTCAAATGCTGTGAATACACTCTCAATATAGAGAGTGGCATACACTAGTCATATCTGTGCGTCTTATCTACTGTAAGTGTTGTCCTTTCGACTTCTTAGATAGTGTGCCATTTCTAGGCAGTGAAAACCAGTGATATCTGTCTGTCAAGGGCAGTGAAATTACATTGTTATTGTTCCCCAACCTTGTTAGGAGCATCGGACCGAGTATAAACATGAGATAAGAGATCAAGATGAAAGTGTTTCTAAGATGTCCTCTCAGACAAGGCAGACGTTATGATACTAAACCACAAAGCCTCGAGGCAAACGCAGGCAAGAGGCTCTAATGCTGGGGACATGCAGTGTTGCGGTATCTTCACGTGTAAAGATTTGATATTCTACTGTAGGCATCTTTCTTGCCTTCGGTCAGTACACACTGTCAAACTGACAGTAATGCTAGGAGAGTAATCACAATGCCTCGCCTTGCCTGCAGCTTTCATCTGGATCTGTCTTGCTCTCTCTCTCTCTCTCTCTCTTTTCTCTCGCTCTCACACTAGCCTGGTTGCCGTCTCTGCTCAGCTGTTACATTTGGCAAATGACAGGAGTGGCAAGGGGTGGAATGTTAGCTAAAAAGACTGGTACCCAGACTATTTTCTGCAGTCACAGGCTTTGATTCAAAGTTTAAACTACAGGGCTGGAAGAGAAACATTACTTCTGTCTCTAATTGGTGTCAGGCAGATATGTGATGCCCTTTTTCTCTTTTCTCAACACTTTTAGATGAAATGGTGTTTATCTGAAACTCCTTATTTAAAACACTCATAGGTTACTATTTAAAATCTGTTATTTTATAATGGCACTGTTTCATATTTGAGAAAGGGTTCAAAAGAGAATGCAGATCAGCTAGCTGATGTGATAGTATTCCAAACAGGGATGAATGAGTCTCTTCCCTCTCATGTCTCCCTGTGCTCCTCTTTGCTCCTGCTCTGTGTGTCCAGCGGTTTGTCTCGCAGGACTTTCCTCTGACCTCTGACCTCCGCCACCTCATAGTATCCGCTGGGGCACGCCTCCGTCACGGTCAGACGGTAAACAAACCCACTGTTGTTTCTTGTGAGCATTAACCTTTGACCCTTCCCATTAACCACAGCTAATATCACCACCATACAGCGCCTATAGAGCTTCACCCCGTCGACACAGGGCGCAGTTTGTGCCATAACACCTTGATAAACATAATAACCCGTGTCCTGTCCTGTAGGTGTTACCGTAGATGTAGTGTGCTGTGTCGGCTGCTGTTAAAATCGAGAGATGGTTTGTCGTGGGTGTAGTTGTGTGAGGCTTCAGTAGTCTAATCTAACAGGCCTTGCCTACTGAAACAGTGTGGATGAAGTGGGGCGCTTGGAGAATTGAGATGAATCTCATCAAGCTGTGGACCCCCTCTAAACCCATCGCTTCAGTCTGCCAAATCAAACTATGACCCTCATCGCTCTCTCTCTCTTTCCTTCCCTCCTCTCTCCCTCTACTTCTCTCTCCCAAACTCCCACCCTCCCCTCTTTGTCCCTTCCTCCCTCCTTCACTCCCCACACCACCCAACAGGAGAACCTGAAACTGAGGGAACAGAACGACGACCTGAATGGTCAGATCCTCAGTCTGAGTCTGTATGAGGCTAAGAACCTGTTTGCCACCCAGACCAAGGCCCAGTCGCTGGCTGCCGAGATAGACAATGCCTCACGAGACGACGTGAGTTTTTCATTCATAATGCTAATCATTTGATGATTTGATCATTTCGGAGTAACCCTGCAAGAGTAACCCCATTGATTAAGGTCATAGTACACATAGCATTTAGACAGTAGGCATGTATGTGATCAGGTTCTTAGGCCTGCAGTAGGTTACATTACTATCATAAAATAATGTATTGCTGGTGTAACCGTTCTGATGGTATGGTGACCACGCTTGTCTAAGACCTGAAGAGTTGCATTCCGCATGACATCAGGGTTAGCTGGTATAACCAGATAATGGCACCACCATCTGATGGTAACATAACATTAATTTGATATTTCTCCACAGTTGATGGAGGCCCTCAAGGAGCAGGAGGAGATCAACTTCCGTTTGCGGCAGTACATGGACAAGATAATTTTGTCTATCCTGGACCACAACCCCTCCATCTTGGAGATCAAGACCAACTAGAACCCCCCAACTAGAAACCCACGACTAGAACCCCCTCCGGGAATGGGAAAGGGAAAGGAAGACTAGCCATGGTGGGGCCTGGGACAGCCGGACATCATTGCCCCCTGCTGCCCCAGGAGTGGAACTGTGAACTTGGGTGTATTCATTAGGCATAAACAGAAGAAAACAGACAAATTGGGAGGTACTACCTGGACTTGTCCAATTAGAAACACTAGTTTTTGTGTTCCGTTGCTAAACGTTTTGCTACGGTGTGGCCTAATGAATATGCGAATGGAGCTATAGGGGAATTTCTGTGTTGACTACTAAAGTTTTGGTACTTCGCCATCATACTTCTGTTCTATTCTGTGACTCATCAACAGATGTTGGTATCTCCCTCATGTCTCCTTCATGCACTTTCTTCTATGTTCTCTATTTTTTTCTCACAGCCTCATCTTTAGTCTTAAACACAATCGAGATTAATTATTACTGGGAAAAATAATTATACTGGGCAGGTGCTTTGAATATGTAGGGCATTACTGGTTGTTGAACACTGGATGTACGTACTCTAGTAAACAATGTGAACACAAATCTATTGATCTTCAATAGCGTGCGTTGTAGCCATATGGGAAGATAGGAACAGAGAGAGACTGGCAGATAGACAAACAGAGATCTTTAGCTTCCAGACAACCCTATCCCCACTGCTTCCTTAAAGTTGATCTGTGTTTGATCGCTGAAGACCGGTATGTGGGTAGAGGCATGTTGATGAAGAAAGTAAAGGAGCACGTGTTTTTGTGCGTAAGAAGAGTGACAGAAAGAGATGAAAGGAGGGAGAGGAGAGAGAAAGTATTGTACAAGCATCTCCATGTCAAAAGGTATTGGCTTTGACTCAAGAAGATATCAGTCATGTGAAGTGATAATGAGAGGCAGCAGAACTTGGTGTGATGGAATGCTTTCAGGAGGATGGAATGGCTTTGTGAAGTCAAGAAGGAACAGGTAAAGTGTATCGGTCAGTACAGTACAGAGGAAGATAAGAGAAGAATGCCTTCCTAGGGAACTCTGAGATGACGGTACAGTATGATCTGTGTAGAGTAATACTGTATGATAAATCCATATAGTAAATCCTTAACTCACACAGTGAGTTGTTAATTGGCTGGTTGAAAATTTCCGGATGCCAATTCCTCTTAATCATCATTATTTTCTACTCAGACATTCTGTGGTAAGTCTGTCTAAATAAGTTGGTTAGACCTGGGATATCTGCTATGAAGGATGTCCCATTGCATAGAGCTGCTATAGCTACCCGCATGAAAAAAATACTATAGTATACTATGGTATATATACTATAGTATTCACTGTAGTGTTTTGTTGACTTTTTTTCTGACTTACGGAGTCCGCAAAAACACTGCAGTGAATATTGTAGTATTTATTGTAGTATTTACTGTAGTATTCTGTATTATACTGTAGTATTTATTGTAGTAGTTACTGTATTATACTGTAGTATTTACAGTTAACTATAGTATAAATACTGTAACAATCGAAAACTGTAGTATATACTATAGTAATAATGTATTGTTTTTGTGGATTGTAGTATTTACTGTAGTATTTACTACATTGTTTTTGTTTTATTATCTTTGACATAGAAATGGAGGCTTTCTCCTTCAGGAAACCTACTGGAGAAATACTAAAAGAGCTAATTTGCCATAACCTGTAGCTAGGACTGGGGTCTAAACAGATTGTTCAGAGCTTCTGCTCTTTTCTATAACCTGTAGGGAACGCACAACATGGTCCATACTTGGCATGTAGTTTTCTGACTTATGGGTGGTACAAATTGCGATATGGGGGAGGGGAATGGGCAGGGTATATGCAGTTAAGATACTGTAGTATTTACTACAGTATTTTTTTGTGGCTAATACTATATAGTTTCTACAGTATACTATAACATTCTATAGTAAGTACTACTGTACACATGATCAAGGAATAGTACAGTGTGTAGTATAGTATACTACAGTTTACTATAGAATTATATAGTAGGTACTTTAGTATTTTATAGTATACTGTAGTATTTTTGTATGTGGGTATTAGCCCATTAGCCTATATGCTTTATATTTCTGTGTCGGACACTGCCACTCCACTCTCCCTATATCCACACTGAACAAGAGACAAACCCTCCCAGCATACAGGGCTGTCAAGTCAACAGCATAACAATGTACAAGCACACGAATGTAACCCTATGGATGTGAATGTACAGAATGCTTCATGCATTCTGCATAGAGATAGATACAGTATTTATCTCTATGTTATTCCACATCTCAATGTGTTTTATGAATTTCCTCTGGGTGTTAAGCCATGTCAGTCTGGCTCATTGAATCATCCCTATCATCTCTATATAAGATACTGTAGTATACTGCAGTATATTCATCAGAAGTTCACTTACTGTAGACTAGAGTTTGGTACTAATAAGACTGGAATAGCAATCATACTGGAGTCTATACAGAGTATATGGGTAGTGTTTGCCCTTTGGCTAGTATACTGTAAATATCATGAATGTCTCACGTAGCTAACATTCTCTGTTAAAACCTAATGGGTTTTTGTGTACAAATCTACATTTTGTTGAGACAGTTTTCAAATGTCATACAGTAGGCCTTTGCTGTACTACTGTATTCGAGAGGACGTTGATAGGCAAAGGGGATAACCTGCTGTAAATTAAATTGCTCTAACCATATGTTTTGCTTCCTTGCACAAAAATATGTTGTTTTTTCTTATTTTTGCATGTTTTCACCTTTTCTGGTATTCGTGCCTTTAAAACACTTATCTATTTTTATTTTTATTAATATAGCTATGTTGTTTAGACAACTTAATAATGAATATTTTTACTGTTGCTTTAAAAACAATTGTCTGAATGATGTTCATGACTTGTAAATGTTGTACAGAGATACTTTAGTTAGGATTTGTATTGTGCCACTCACCACACTTTTACAGATGAGACCACAAAAATACAATTTTATACAGTTCTATCAGGAAATGGCCAGGTAATCAACTCTAGTTTATAAAACTGTTACAGCACAAGTTTATTTTGTATTTTTTTCTCCCCAATTGCGTGATATCCAATTGGTAGTTACAGTCTTGTCCCATTGCTGTAACTCCCGTACGGACTCGGGAGAGGTCAAGGTTGACAGCCAGTCCTCCAAAAAATGACCCTACCAAACCTCACTGCTTCTTGACACACTGCTCGCTTAACCCAGAAGCCAACCGCACCAATGTGTTACAGGAAACACGGTACAACTGGTGACTGGGATGGAACCCGGGTCTATAGTGATGCCTTAGACCGCTGCGCCACTCGGGAGGCACAGCACAAGGTTTTTTATTTAAAAACAGATGAGCATTGGGGCATTTTTTTTTCTGTTTCTGCGGTAACCTATCTATGAATGCGGTGTCCATTGCTTTTAAGATCGCTTTGGTTTCTGCATCCTTTCAAAGTATGTTGATATGGTTTCCCCCTGTCTTCCTATACACTAAATAAACTGCTGAGAAATTTGATTTTTCTCTATACCATACCAACCTGGCACTACAAGGTTTACTTCTACAACCTTGAAAGATTCACTTCACACAAATTGAAATGAAGTTGAGATACATTGAGAAATGTCTTCAAATTGAGCGTTGACTTCGTCCTCATGTAGAAGCCCTCCTATCGTTTGAGGTGATGTTGACCAATGGCATCCCATTTCAGACAGTGCAACAGCCAATCACCTGTTGAGCACTGTCACAAAGTTTCACTTGCAACATTTTAAATAAACTCAAACGTTTCCCATTTGTGTGCTCCTAAATACTTCCCAACACAATGAAATATGTAGTCTCCTACTCTTCAAGATATTGAGAGGTTGGATTTTAAAGTGCACAAGGTGTGGCATTGTGGCAATAAGAATGGCTTGGGCTTGTGATATCTTGTGATTTTCTGTTACCTTGTTTCTGTTGTCCTATTTCTCTACCACATACCATTGTTACTGATACATTGAAGCACTGTACTGTATGTGGCTGTAAGTAGGCTACTACTTATGGTATGAGGTCTTATCTGCAATTGTGATGTACAAACAACTTCAAGCTGTAAATAAAGAGATTTGCCCTGGCATGATTACAACCTGATGAATGCTAATTTCAGACATGTAAATGTCAACTTCATACAGTATGATGAAAGGAATACTCGGTCCTGTTTTAGGAATAATAATGTTTGCCATTGATTCAGAAATGCAGTAAAACAGGTTTGCTACAATTGATCAAATGTGGTCCTAATGTGGGATTTCCTGTATAGACATAACTCTCTATCTGCAGTGTGCCTGATGTAGATCCTTTATCTATGCTGACCTAAATCTCAGCTCTGAGAAATGACTTGTGGGACCCAGAGAATTCTCAAAGAGATGGAAATGATCTAGATCATTGTACTTCAACACGTACATTAAACCCCTGATTCATACTGTGTCAATTGATTCAAGATTATGATGGGGGAATGCGGCACTAAATTATATTATATGCATGTTTCAATAAGTTGTCCTACAGAGAATACATAGGGTTGGACTGAAGAAAAAAAAACGCATCGGTACAAAATAATAAACCAAGCAGTAACCCACGTGGATGTCAGAACAGAGGAGACTCCACCGTGCGTGCGCTTGACGTTTAACACTGCATTCGAAGCCCACGGGAGGTACGTGTACGAGGATTTGGTTAATTAGCTAGCAATTTACCTTACCTTGATTTTCTTTTTAGAATTGCCCTTTCTGAAACCCAAGTTTATGTAGTTACATTGAGCTGTTGAGTGTACATGAAAGGGGGAAAATGTATATGTTAATTGATGCTGGAATAAAGTGAGCTTGCTAGCAAGCGACGTTGGCTAACTATCGAACAATCAATATATTAGCAACCGGAAGACTTCATTTAGCATCGCACGCAGTATTTTGTCAAATGTAGCCTATAATCCATGTCGGTTTAATTATTAGTGAAGGAGAATTTGCCTCGTCAAAATGTGTAGCAGCAAGGTGATATCGATAGTGCAAGCTTTCTCTGTCTTAACGCCTGGAATTTTGTAGAATGATGCTGTGAACCAAAAATGAATGAATCTCGTTTTTATTGTTGAAATTTGAATTTTATCATAATCTAAGTAAATACATGTTCAACGGCCGACGCCAATCAATCAATTTTTTTAGAGGGAGATGACATTACAGTGACAACTTCCACAGCATATATTACTTAAATGTGTTGCTATCGATAGCCTTTGCTCACCGTTTGATGAGCATTTTCCTTTTGCAAAAGTTTCAAACGTTAATTAGTAGTGCTTGACTTGGACCGAAATGGGTTCCGGAACTGTTTATATTTAGGTGCTCAACAATAATTTTGAACATATATTCTATAAGAGGTACAGTGGCTCAAACAATAAAACATTTGAGGTGCAGGTACGCGGCTTTGGCGAGCTCTCGCCCAAGTCAAGCACTGCTTATCAGCTGATATGACAACATTTCTCTTGTGTTCATGCTTTTCTCTGCAGGCCTACAGTAAACTCTTGAGGGAGACCTGTGACAGTGGACCATGCCCCAGAGGACCATGCCCCAGACAACGAGTAACCCCCCAGGCTTGTGCATTGGTGCCAAAACCATTCCAGAGAGAAAGCAGATATATTCATGCAATGGTATACTGGACCCTTCTCCAGGGCGTAGGTACAAGCAGGTCTATCCTTTCAGGTATAGGTGGAAATGGAGGAAGAAGTCAAAAAAACAAACGCCACCAGCCCCACCTCTGCCATCATATGAGGAAGAAAATTGGGAGGAGGAGATAGGAAGCTTTGAGACATATGGATTTGCTCCATATGGTAAGGAGGGGGAGAGATACAGTGGGGTCTGGAATTATTGGACCCCTTGATAAAAATTAGCAAAAGATACGGGTTTAAAAAAATAAATAATAATAATACAAATACTGAGCTATATTGTATGAAAGTATTATTTTATACTAATACAATTGCTCAGAATGGGGGGGAAAGATGGGGGGGTCAAATGTATTGTATCTGCTGTTTAATACTCCTGCAACCTCCCCTTTCGAGGATAAGGAAACTGAGAATTTTTCTTAAATGTTTTATGAGATTGGAGAACAGATTGGGAGGGAACTTAGAACATTCCTCTATACAGAATATTTCCAGATATTTGATATCCTTTGTCTGTGCCTATGGACTTCCCTCTTCAATTCACACCACAGGTTTTCAATGAGGTTCAAGTCCAGAGACTGAGATGGCCATTGCAAAATTATGATTTTGTGGTCAATTAACCATGGATTTTGTGCTTGAGGTTATTGTGTTGATGGAAGATCCACTTGCTGGCAAGTTTCAGCCACCTGGCAGAGGCAACCAGGTTTTTGGCTAAAATGTCATGATATTTGGTACAAGATCCCCAGGACCAGTGAAAGCAAAATAGTCCCATAACATCAAAAATCCACCACCATTATTTTACAGTAGAGATTAGGTATTTTTTGCATATACATTGTTCTTTCTATGGCCAAACCCACCACTGTTGTGCGTTTCCTCGTGTCTATTTATATATTACATCAAGGACTACCGTCTAGGACAGTGGTCACCAACCGGTCGATCCCGATCTCCAAGAAATTACTAATCGATCGCCTTGCTTTCCTGTTTTTTGTTTGTTTTATTTGTTTCACGCGGTTTGTAGTAGGTGCACTTAATTCAGGTGCCCTGCGCGCCGGGAAGTCGACGTATTCCCTATTTGAACCATTGCATTTGTCTGAAGGTACAAACTCCGCCTACTCAGCGACCCCAATCAAGTGCACATATATCGGCCAACAGCAGGCCATTCAGAACTCGGATCACCGTGCAGCTTCCATGAGACGATAGAGAAGCCTGACCAGCATTTCTTTCTGTTTCTGACGAGAAAAATATAATACTGTCTAGGGAGGTTCTCTTCTGCACAACTAATCCAGTAAATGTGGAGGAGGATTTAAAATGCGGTGTTGCCTTGTTAACGTCCAAAAGCAGAAGTTGCGTCTTATTTGTAGCACTGGTGCTCCTAACTTCAAAAAGTAAGAAGAACCAGACAAATGGCTGTCCTATCATTCTTAATTGTCATCCGTTGTTACCTTGATGTGGAACGCATCACGAGAGTGGGAAAGACATTACAATAAAATAAAATAAACGTTTAATCATTTTATTCAAAAGTGCAACAGCAAACCTATTTACATATGTAATTTTGTTTTGGACAAACAAATGTAACGTACAAAACATAATTGTTGTTATATTCAACAGTGCGATAGCAAACACACACATATATATATGTGTGACTTGACATTACCTGTATTGTATTTAAAAGTGCAAATATATTTTTTATTTCTAGCTCCGTTAGCTCTGCCTGTGACCGGATTTCTGTCTGCGGCAGCTCTTTCCTCCATGTGTTTTAACCAGCAATTGATGTGCTTTTGGCTGAAGTTGTGTTTTAGCAACGACTCGTGTTTTATTTTGCTACAGGGTCCAGCAACCTAAGTCTTCCCTGCTTTCATTACTCCACACTTTCGTCAGTACTCACAAAACGCGCTTCTCCCTATCCTTCTCCCATGAATTGGTGGATGAGGCAGAGAGAATGAAGTGAGACTCGAGTTTCGCCATCGGCTGGAGGACGGTAATATGCAGACACCATCAGTCCAGTAAAATATATATTTTTTAAAGTGAATTATTTCGATTTATGCTCACTCAGCGGTGCTGTGCATTAACAAGTAACACATACAATTATCTAATATTACCAGTGTGATCATATACCTCATGTTTTGAAACATAATACAATTGTCTGAGAAGAACAACATTGTAATGCCATTGGCAGGGCAATTCAAGCATAGCCAACATGCTGTGATAATGTATTGGGCTATAGCCTACTGCACAAACCTCATAGGTTAATGTAGCATAGGCTTACGTTTATTAAGTCATGTTTAAAAAATAATATCTGAGCAGTAGCTCTCCACCTGCATATTGACTCAAAGTGATCTCAGCTCTGAAAAGGTTAGTGACCAGTGGTCTAGGACAAGTTAGATTCAAATATTGGACTCTATACTGTATGTAACTTACTGGCATTACTCCCAGGTCAATAACAATGTATCCATATTACTAGACAATTGGTAGTGCAAGGAAGGGACCATTATTTATTTCAGACCTAATATCAAGTCTTGTTCTCTTGGTTTGTATAGAAATGTTGACACATTAAGGTTTTGGCAGCACTAACAGTGCAACTTTATATATATATAATTTCTCTACTTAGGACTTTTTCATGTAGGGTGGTGCTCAGTAATGCCAAACTGGAGAACAAATTTTTCTGAAACAGGTGCTAGAGGACTTCTTCAGTAAGACATTTTGTTTTGTTTTCCATTTTGCCCATATCTTGAACTACTGAAGCTTTTCAATGGGCTGCTCGCTACAGAACATTTAGATATCAATGTTATAGAACAGACATGCTTTTCTGCCCTGCTGAATAGGGAATAATGTCCGCTCGAATGCAACACATTTATATCTGCAGCATTCAGAGTTTTGCTCCTCCAGAACATGACCCAGGACTGTGTTCAGTAGGGAGAAATTGTTTTTGAGCTGAATGAAACTGGGAGGGAATACCTCAATGAGGACAGATTTACATTGTCCGTTTCAATATGTTTTGCTACAGTTTGCCCAACTGAATACGAGCCAGAATTGCCATGCATCTTCTGTTCCTCTTTTCAGGCCCAGAGGATGTGGATAGAGTGGCCCTACAGGGGTTGACCCTGAACCAGACTCCCTGCCCTCCCCACCCCCAGACAGCAACCCACTA
This sequence comes from Oncorhynchus nerka, assembly GCF_034236695.1. Taxonomy (NCBI): domain Eukaryota; kingdom Metazoa; phylum Chordata; class Actinopteri; order Salmoniformes; family Salmonidae; genus Oncorhynchus; species Oncorhynchus nerka. Next base: position 6,643,704 of record NC_088416.1, on the reverse strand, counting down.
CAGCCCTGCCACCCACCACCAAGCCCCCGTCAAATGGGTTCGCCACATCATCCGCAGCGTGGAGGAGCAGTTTGTCGACGCAGAGGATTGAGGTCCGGTGTGTCCTGATACACTTTTTATTAGTTAACTCTTTAAATCGTAAGCTCTTAGGAATGATATTTTAGTTGGTTTCTCAGGTGTTAGGGTTAGGATTACATGTTCCTTGGTTTGTTAATGAATTAGGATGGTATATTTGTAAGCCTCGTTGACAGTTGGGTTACATGTTAACAATTCATTATTATTTTTTTGTGAATAATTTCAATAGATGTGTAGACTCTTAACTAAAAGAGAAATTGTATTTTTTTAATCTTATTTTTAAATACTTTTGTTTTAAAAGCAATCAACTGATATAGGCTCATGTGTTCAAGTGTCACTCCCTTTAAAATCATATGTGTTAAAATGGAGAGGGCACAGTGCAAGAATAAGTATGTTTGGATATATTCTCAAATGGACGTACCTGATTGATTCTGAGCCCATGGAGAGCAAGAGGTCAGGTTGCCATGACTACAGCACCCTGTAAGACACCACCCACTGGGCACAGATGTCAATTCAACGTATATTCCAAGTTGGTTCAATGTAATTTCATTGAAATGGTGTGGAAACCATGTTGATTCAACCAGTGTGCGCCCAGTGGGAATGAAATTCAGCTTTTGAGATCCAAGATATCTTTAATGCAAATAAACCATGCATTTTAACAACAAAACTCTACACTGATGCATCATTCCCACACTGTTTTTGTTGTAGTGGTAGTAGTTCAGAAGACAAAATTGTAGCATTAGATGCCCACTAGGTGGCAGTGTTGGTTAAATATTACATTTACCTCCATTGCGCTGAATTCTTTCCATTGCAGCTCTGGGTTTATATAGTGAGTTCATTCAGTTCATAGGCCCTGTTCAAATACTAAAAACAAATGTATCCATCCTCCCTTCCTTCCTACCTTTCGTTTAAAGTAATCACAGATCTGAATGGCTGAAAACAAGAAGGAGCTAACTTTGCTGTGGGCCCGGTTTCCCTAAACCATTTTAAGGTTAAGTTAATCGTTAGTACCTTCGTAGGAGCATCGTTAAATCTCTGAGCTGTTCACCAAAACTCTTGTTATTAACGTTGCACTTGAAAACGCTTGTAATCGTAACGCCTGCCTCAGATCACTCATAAAACACTTAAATGTATTGTTAGTGTGGAGCCCAAACTGTTCGGACGCTACAGACAGAAGTCTACCGACTTCAGACGAGTCCCAATACGCTTGTGGGGGTCGTAGAGCAAAACGAAGGACACCCTCGTGTTCGTGAGTCATCTTTCCACATAGGGCTCATAACAGTCTGTAGGCCAAACCGTTCAGACACTACAGACGGGATTTTCGGGATGTCCCATGGCCTGACACACAGCTCTAGCTCTGCCACCTTTCACCGCAGATGTGGCCATCGGCGGATGTGGTGGATTGAGAAGCATCCAATGAAAAAAAAAAAACATCCCTAGTTTAAACTGACAGATTTTGATGGGGATTGTGTTATTATGCTAACGTGCGTAACGATGTGACAAATCTGTGTATTTTTATATATATATATATTTTCCTATTTATTGGGTAAGCATTGGAATAAGCCGCCTCAATATTGCAGCCGCAGGTGGTAATATCTCTAGGAGCTGAGCCGTCGTCAGCATTGTGAAATAATTATAATGTCAAGGTAAGATTTAAATGGAGAAAGCTGATCCGAGAGCAGGGCTCCCTTTCTTTCGATCCAATCAGTAACAATGCATGCGCCAACGAAGCACTTAGAACGTTCTCTCTGCGTGTTGTTTTGGGAAAAGCATGTTACGTCTTCGGCCGTTTTTGTAAGAAAGATGCATCGTTAAAACACTTCTAAGCCTAAATTACATTGCTATCGTGGAAACCGGGTCCAGACCTATCCAATAGCAAACCGGGCCCATTTCTAATAAATCTGTCTTTTACCACAAGGAAGGAAGGACGCATTTCTAAAGTAAGAGTACAAAGCCCACACGTTCACTTGCCAATTTACATGACTTTCCCAAGCATCATGCACAAAGACGGTTCTTTTGATGAGCTAAAAATTCAATTATTTATTGTAACCAATCTGATTCATGTGATCTAACATGACTTAGTGGTGTGCATTGTCATCAGATACTAGGTGTTAGAAGATAAAGGGGTGATAAAATGCTTTGGAATTCTCTGCTCCGTGCCAGTAGCTGCTGTAGATGAATTTATAACGAGGCTCCTCCGTCTTTTTAAAGTCAATTATTTATGATTGGATCAATCGCCATCAAAGCAGACCACTTGCGTTTTGATGTGATTCTATAATCATCTGTGAGAACTTTGTTGCTCCAAGGGGCCGTGTCAGACAGTCTGTGTGATGCTACACTGAAGGTCAGTTCATCAACTGCTATATAAAGAGCATAAAGTGTAAAAGGTTTTCAATACCCTATGGGAACATAGCTTTAAAGGAGTTAAGCATGAAAAGGACATTTTCCCCTGGTAGGCTCATAGGCAGATCCATATTTCTCCTCTGACTCAGCAGCCATTGCTTTGTGATCTCCATCCAAAGTGTCCAGTCATTTAGTCCGGTAAGTAATCTGGTTATAACCACAGATCTAGGATTAGTTTACCCACCCCAAACCCAATCCATAACTAGTAGGAGTGGAAAACTTAAAGACTGAGATCAGTGACTAGGTAGGCGCAACATAACCAGCACCAGCTCCACATCATTTCCACTGTGTGACTCAGCAGCCATAGCCATGTGATCTCCCTGGTGGTTGATCTGGTATTAATAGCCACGTTTAGGCTGTAGCACAGAACAGGAAGAGGCTGTTGTTAGCTAGCTGCAACCAGAGCTGACCAGAACAGACCTACAGCAAACTGCTCCTTCTGTACGCTTATAGCTTAGACACAAAACACCTCTGAACAAAATGTTGGCAGTCAATCTCTTTTGTGTTCAACACAACAAAGACCTTGAAGTCGTCAACCACTCAGCCTGGTTAAAATACTCTAAACCTGGAGGTGGCAGTAGCGTTGTTTGGCAATGCTTGTCGGTGTGTGTTGCTTAGTTTATGGTCTAGATTCCCAATGTTGGTTATCTAGCTAGATTGTTGTAGAAAGCCCTTGTTGATACTAGCCAGATGGACACAGCTAGATGACTACCTAGAAAGATGAAGAAATAACATAATGAATTCTCCATAATCCCATTTAAATTGGCAAGAAACTACAGCCAGTGCCAGTCCATAGCCAAATGTTTACCTAGCTAACGTTAACATATTCGCTAAGTATCTAAGGACGTTGTACTAACACGGGCAGCTGTTTCATGGAAACGAATCCATTGTGGTTTAATTATAACGTCCATGTCAGTGGTTAGCTAGCTTGGAGGAAGTATTTAGTGTTGTTGTGCATTGCACCTGTGCACTTAGCTAGCTACCATCCCATAGCCTACATTGCATAGCGAGTGTGAGTGGCTCATGACATTTAACTGTGAATGTGTGGAGAAAATGCCCTAATCCCTTTTTGTTGTCACTCCTTTTTGCTTCCCCACTTCGGAGTTTGTGATCTCTGATTGGCTCAAAGTTGTTGACCACTGATGAAATATGCGATTTTACAAGTAGAATATCGTCGTTACCGGGTCGGCGTGCAGCAGGTAGCGCTTTTGTTCTAGCAAGGGAAGAAACGGCTTCCCACTGTGTACGTATTGGCAGTGAGATTCTCCGGGTGTTTCATGCTTTACAGGACAGTGTTGATGTGCCACGTGGATTTATGATATTAGAACATTATGTGGAGGTCCTTAAAATTGTGTTAATTGCTCTTAGCAGGGGTCTCTTAACCCACCAAAGGGCTAGTCTTCCTAGTCTTGTTCAGTGGGGTCTTACTTCATTAGACCTTGTATAGTTTTTCTTGTTTAGTTGCCACATGAGACTAGTATATTCACTAGATACCACTGTCCAAGGCTGTTTACACAGGCAAACCAATTCTAAGCTTTTTTTCCCCCACTAATTGGTATTTTGTTTTAGAGCTGGTCTGATTGGTCAAAAGACCAATTAGTGAAACAAATATCAGAATTGAGCTGCCTAAGAAAGGTTTTAATTCAATGTGACTTGACCCAGTGGGATGCCATCATCCATTCCAGGGTTTGGGGTGATAGACTGACTCTAGGCTTCCATGTCTACTTTGTCTGTGGAAATCCCTGGCAAAGGTCTCCATGCACATTGCTGACCCGATGACCAAACAGACGTTAGATGTTTCCTAACGTCCATGTGGGACAATGAAATGGTGCAATGCGACAGGACAGACACACTGGCCATGAGGGCTTCCAAGTGGGCCAGCCCTGTTCATTTACAAACCCCTTTGATTTTTCAGGTTTCAAAGCTAATCGCTGTGGTCATTGTGTAAGTAATGTTTTTGTTTATTGGTGTTTAAAAAACAAAACATGTATTGATGAATTAAAAGGTCACCACCACCATCTGGTGAACATGGACATGTTTTGCTGAGTCACTTCCATTGAAATTCTTCTGTGTTTCTTTGTGTTGCCACACTGTGAAACAACAGTAAAGTTCAAAATGGAGTAACTCATAGAGTTAGATATAGCCTTGATTTTAGCAACGCTCCTACAATCAACTTTAGAAGTTTCCTTTTTTTTTAGGTGCCTTACATTGCAACCCTGCTAATACTATACTCGAAATGCATGCAAAACCAATCCCCTCTCTTTGTTCACCTGTCCCCTGTCCTGCAGTACCACCCCTGGCCCAGAAGGGGGCAGTGTAGCTGTATCAGTCTATCAGTGGTGGTGGTGCCCTCTGGCCTGTTGGGATGCAGTGCTGGTAGGCTGTAGCCTGGCTGCTATACTGTTGTCTGTGCTGTGCACTGTCCTGTGACGCCTCTCTGTCTTTGTCTGCAGCCTGTGGTGTCTGGGTCAAGGTGCTGCTAAAACAAAGCCCTTGAAGAGTCAACCTCGAGAGGGGGGAGAGAGAGAGAGAGAGATGCTACAGGAAGCACCTAGGATAAGCAACTTACTTGCACATGCACTCAGTTGAGCTGTTGGATTAATTTCATATTCATTTAATGCTGTTACATATTGGGACTTTTAGTCCAAAGCAGCAGGACTGTGAATCTATGAGGATTGTATCATGATGAATGTCTGATGTTTCTGTCTGTTTTAGCAGCATTCTTACCACATATGAGACTGACTAGTATGAAGCTGATAATCCAGGGTAGATATTTAACAAATGTAGTGCAACCTATTGTTCCCATCCTATTGGACTTTTCCTAATGTGGCTATGGTATCGCTACAATATCTCCACTCCAGAGGAGGCTGGTGGGAGGAGCTATAGGAGAATGGGCTCATTGTAATTGGCTGGAATGGAATAAATGGAACGGTATCAAACACCTCAAACATATGGAAACCACATGTTTGACTACATTCCAGCCATCACAATGAGCCTGTCCTCATATAGCTCCCCCCACCAGCCTCCTCTGCTCCATTCCTACCCTGTTATCTGCTGTGTCAGCCATACAGCTCCCTACTCCAAGTCTCATGGTCTTTAAACCTTTGATCGCAATGCAGAACCCTGCATCCTCATTCTGTGCATTACTCTGAGTGGTGATAAGCATGCCGGCCGGCCCGCCTGACTCCAACACCCTCTCGACATCACAACACCAGGAATGTGCCTTTTACATGAATTACGGTAGTGTTTATCACAGGCACTGATCGACCCTTACCAAGGATTCTCAGGCCATTTTTAAAGGAACTTCCTCCGGTTCTCTTACCCCCTAGCTCTGTCAGTTTCCTCCCTCATTTCTACTCGTCTTTCTTCTCTTGTTCAGGAGTTTGTTTGATCATCCACTGGCTTTGGGTTGGCCGGGGTCGTGTTCATTAGGGCATGCAACAGAAAGTGTTCTGTTGCATGAAAATGCACATTTTGTTATTGGGCAAGTCCAGGCTGTCCCTCCGTGTTTCAATTGGTTTACTTCCGTTTGGTGCCTCATGAACACGGCCCAGTTCTTCAGTGGAAACAATGTGTGTAGCTAACTCCTGTACAGCTGCTTACGAATCCATTAGGCCGGCCGACCTCCATAGAGATTTAAACAGCACACAACACTGGTATGTTACATGTCATAGCCCAGTGAGATGTCTGTGGCCACGAGTCTTTGTTAATCATCAGGTCAGCACTGGGCCACTGGCAGGCGGAGGCTCGGCTGTTTGCTGTTTCCTCAATCACAACTCAACTCAAATCAAATTTTATTGGTCACATACACATGGTTAGCAGATGTTAATGCGATTTTTGCGAAATGCTTGTGCTTCTAGTTCTGACCATGCAGTAATTTCTAACAAGTAATCTAACAATTTCACAACTACCTTATACACAGAAGTGTAAAGGAATGAATAAGAATATGTACATATTAATATATGGATGAGTGATGGCCGAACGGCATAGGCAAGATGCAGTAGATGGTATAGAGTAGAGGTCGAGCGATTATGATTTTTCAACACCGATACCGATTATTGGAGGACCAAAAAAAGACTATCGATTAATCTGCCATTTTTGTAAAAAAAATGTAATCTATTCATTTATTTTTAATAATGACAATTACAACAATACTGAATGAACACTTATTTTAACTTAATATAATATATCAATCAAATCAATTTAGCCTCAAATTGGTTTAAATAATGCAAAAACACAGTGTTGGAGAAGAAAGTAAAAGTGCAATATGTGTGCCATGTAAAAAAGCTAACGTTTAAGTTCCTTGCTCAGAACATGAGAACATATGAAAGCTGGTGGTTCCTCTTAAAAAGAGTCTTCAATATTCCCAGGTAAGAAGTTTTAGGTTGTAGTTATTACAGGACTATGTCTCTCTATACCATTTGTATTTCATATACAGTGGGGCAAAAAAGTATTTAATCAGCCACCAATTGTGCAAGTTTTCCCACTTAAAAAGATGAGGCCTGTAATTTTCATCATAGGTACACTTCAACTATGACAGACAAAATGAGAAAAATTAATCCAGAATCACATTGTAGGATTTTTTATTTATTTATTTGCAAATTATGGTGGAAAATAAGTATTTGGTCAATAACAAAAGTTTCTCAATACTTTGTTTATATACCATTTGTTGGCAATGACAGAGGTCAAATGTTTTCTGTAAGTCTTCACAAGGTTTTCACACACTGTTGCTGGTATTTTGTCCCGTTCCTCCATGCAGATCTCCTCTAGAGCAGTGATGTTTTGGGCTGTTGCTGGGCAACATGGACTTTCAACTCCCTCAAAGATTTTCTATGGGGTTGAGATCAGGAGACAGGCTAGGCCACTCCAGGACCTTGAAATGCTTCTTACGAAGCCACTCCTTCGTTACCCGGGCGGTGTGTTCGGGATCATTGTCATGCTGAAAGACCCAGCCACGTTTCATCTTCAATGCCCTTGCTGAAGGAAGGAGGTTTTCACTCAAAATCTCACGATACATGGCCCCATTCATTCTTTCCTTTACACGGATCAGTCGTCCTGGTACCTTTGCAGAAAAACAGCCCCAAAGCATGATGTTTCCACCCCCATGCTTCACAGTAGGTATGGTGTTCTTCGGATGCAACTCGGCATTCTTTGTCCTCCAAACACAACGAGTTGAGTTTTTACCAAAACGTTCTATTTTGGTTTCATCTGACCATATGACATTCTCCCAATCTTCTTCTGGATCATCCAAATGCTCTCTAGCAAACTTCAGATGGGCCTGGACATGTACTGGCTTAAGCAGGGGGACACGTCTGGCACTGCAGGATTTGAGTCTCTGGCGACGTAGTGTGTTACTGATGGTAGGCTTTGTTACTTTGGTCCCAGCTCTCTGCAGGTCATTCACTAGGTCCCCCTGTGTGGTTCTGGGATTTTTGCTCACCGTTCTTGTGATCATTTTCACCCCACGGGGTGAGATCTTGCGTGGAGCCCCAGATCGAGGGAGATTATCAGTGGTCTTGTATGTCTTCCATTTCCTAATAATTGCTCCCACAGTTGATTTCTTCAAACCAAGCTGCTTACCTATTGCAGATTCAGTCTTCCCAGCCTGGTGCAGGTCTACAATTTTGTTTCTGGTGTCCTTTGACAGCTCTTTGGTCTTGGCCATAGTGGAGTTTGGAGTGTGACTGTTTGAGGTTGTGGACAGGTGTCTTTTATACTGATAACAAGTTCAAACAGGTGCCATTAATACAGGTAACGAGTGGAGGATAGAGGAGCCTCTTAAAGAAGAAGTTACAGGTCTGTGAGAGCCAGAAATCTTGCTTGTTTGTAGGTGACCAAATACTTATTTTCCACCATAATTTGCAAATAAATTCATAAAAAATCCTACAATGTGATTTTCTGGATTTTGCTTTCTAATTTTGTCTGTCATAGTTGAAGTGTACCTATGATGAAAATTACAGGCCTCTCTCATCTTTTTAAGTGGGAGAACTTGCACAATTGGTGGCTGACTAAATACTTTTTTGCCCCACTGTACCTTTGACTATTGGGTGTTCTTATTGGCACTTTAGTATTGCCAGTGTAACAGTATAGCTTCCGTCCCTCTCCTCGCCCCTACCTGGGCTCGAACCAGGAACACATCGACAACAGCCACCCTCGTTACCCATTGCTACACAAAATCGCAGCCCTTGCAGAGCAAGGGTAACAACTACTTCAAGGTCTCAGAGCGAGTGACGTCACCGATTTAAATGTTATTAGCGTGCACCCCGCTAACTAGCTAGCCATTTCACATCGGTTACACCAGCCTAATCTCCGGAGTTGATAGGCTTGAAGTCATAAACAGCTCAATGCTTGAAGCACAGCGAAGAGCTGCTGGCAAACGCACGAAAGTGCTGTTTGAATGAATGCTTACAAGCCTGCTGCTGCCTACCACCGCTCAGTCAGACTGCTCTATCAAATCATAGACTTAATTATAACATAATAACACACAGAAATAGGAGCCTTAGGTCATTAATATGGTCAAATCCAGAAACTATCATTTCGAAAACAAAACGTTTACGCTTTCAGTAAAATACAGAAAAAGTTCCGTATTTTATCGAATGGGTGGCAACCCTAAGTCTAAATATTGCTGTTACATTGCACAACCTTCAATGTTATGTCATAATTATGTAAAATTTTGGCAAATTAGTTTGCAACGAGCCAGGCGGTTGTATATACCCTGACTACGTGCAATGAACGCAAGAGAAGTGACACAATTTCCCTAGTTTAATATTGCCTGCTAACCTGGATATCTTTTAACTAAATATGCAGGTTTAAGAAAATATACTTCTGTGTATTGATTTTAAGAAAGGCATGGATGCTTATGGTTATGTACATTCGTGCAACGATTGTGCTTTTTTTGCAAATTCGCTTTTGTTAAATCATCCCCCGTTTGGCGAAGTTGGCTGTTTTTGTTAGGAACAAATAGCCTTCACACAGTTCGCAACGAGCCAGGCGGCCCAAACTGCTGCATATACCCTGACTCTGTTGCACAGAACGCAAGAGAAGTGACACACAATTTCCTGAGTAAAAAGAAATTCATGTTGCAGGCAATATTAACTAAATATGCACTTGTGTATTGATTTTAAGAAAGCCGTTGATGTTTATGGTTAGGTACACATTGGTGCAACGACTGCTTTTTTCGCGAATGCGCTTGTTAAATCACCCGTTTGGCGAAGTAGGCTATGATTCAATGATAAATTAACAGGCACTGCATCTATTATACGCAACGGAGGACAAGCTAGATAACTACACATGGTTGATGATATTACTAGTTTAACTAGTGATTATGTTAAGATTGATTGTTTTTTATAAGATACGTTTATTGCTAGCTAGCACCTTACCTTGCCTCCTTACTGCACTCGCATAACAGGTAGTCAGCCTGCCACGCAGTCTCCTCGTGAAGTGCAATGATCGGTGTCCAAAAATGCCGATTACCGATTGTTATGAAAACTTGAAAATTGGCCCCAATTAATCGGCCATTCCGATTAATCGGTCGACCTCTAGTATAGAGTACAGTATATACATATGAGATGAGATGAGTAGAGTAGGGTATGTAAACATTATATAAAGTGCCATTATTTAAAGTGACTAGTGGATACATTTATTACATCCAATTTTTAATTATTAAAGTGGCTAGAGATGAGTCAGTATGTTGGCATCAGCCACTCAATGTTAGTGATGGCTGTTTAACAGTCTGATGGCCTTGAGATAGAAGCTGTTTTTCAGTCTCTCGGTCCCAGCTTTGATGCACCTGTACTGACCTTGCCTTATGGATGATAGTGGGGTGAACAGGCAGTGGCTCGGGTGGTTGTTGTCCTTGATGATCTTTTTGGCCTTCCTGTGACATCGGGTGGTGTAGGTGTCTTGGAGGGCAGGTAGTTTGCCCCGGTGATGTGTTGTGCAAACCTCACTACCCTCTGGAGTAGAGGTCGACCGTTTTATGATTTTTTTCAATGCCCATACCGATTTATTGGTGGACCCAAAAAAAACGATACCGATTAATCGGACTATTTTTTTTTTTTTTTTGTAACAATGACAATTTACAACAACACTGAATTAACACTTATTTTAAAACCTCAATAAATTCAATTTAGCCTCAAATGAATAATGAACCGTTCAATTTGGTTTAAATAATGCAAAAACAAAGTGTTGGAGAAGAAAGTAATATGTGCCATGTAAAAATGTGTGCCATGTAAAATATTATGTGCCATGTAAAAAAAGCTAACGTTTAAGTTCCTTGCTCAGAACATGAGAACATATGAAAGTTGGTGGTTCCTTTTAACATGAGACTTCAATATTCCAAGGTAAGAGGTTTTAGGTTGTAGTTAATATAGTATTTATAGGACTATTTCTCTCTATACCATTTGTATTTCATATACCTTTGACTATTGGATGTTCTTATAGGCACTATAGTATTGCCAGTGTAACAGTATAGCTTCCATCCCCCTCCTCGCCCCTACATGGGCTCGAACCAGGAACACATCGACAACAGCCACACTCGAAGCATCGTTACCCATCGCTCCACAAAAGCCACGGCCCTTGCAGCGCAAGGGGAATAACTACTCCAAATCTAAAAGCGAGTGACGTTTGAAACAGTATTAGCGCACACCCAGCTAACTAGCTAGCCATTTCACATTGGTTACACCAGCCATTAGGTTGATAAGCTTGCAGTCATAAACAGCGCTGTACTTGCGAAGAGCTGCTGGCAAAACGCACAAAAGTGCTGTTTGAATGAATGATTACGGGCCTGCTGCTGCTCAGTCAGACTGCTCTATCAAATCAGACTTAATATGAAAACAAAACATTTATTATTTCAGTGAAATACGGAACCGTTCTGTATTTTATCTAACGGGTGGCATCCCTAAGTCTAAATATTCTTGTTACATTGCACAACCTTCAATGGCGGCAGGGTAGCCTAGTGGTTAGAGCGTTGGACTAGTAGCCGGAAGGTTGCAAGTTCAAATCCCCGAGCTGACAAGGTACAAATCTGTCGTTCTGCCCCTGAACAAACTGTTGCATATACCCTGACTCTGCGTGCAATGGACGCAAGAGAAATGACACGATTTCACCTGGTTAATATTGCCTGCTAAACTGGATTAGTAGTTATAACTAGTGATTATGATTGATAAGTTTAATGCTAGCTAACAATTTACCTTGGCTTCTACTGCGTTCGCGTAACAGGCAGGCTACTCGTGGAGTGCAATGGTTAGAGCGTTGGACTAGTTAACTGTGCGTTTGCAAGATTGGACCTCTGAGGTGACAAGGTGAAAATCTGTCGTTCTGCCCCTGAACAAGGCAGTTAACCCACAATTCCTATGCAGTCATTGAAAATAAGAATGTGTTCTTAACTGACTTGCCTAGTTAAATGAAAGGTATAAAAAACAATTAATTTTTTATTTTTTTAATAATCGGAAATCTGCGCCCAAAAATACAGATTTCCGATTGTTATGAAAACTTGAATTCGGCCATTCCGATTAATCGGCCGACCTCTACTCTGGAGAACCTTACGGTTACCGTACCAGGCAGTGATACAGCTCGACAGGATGCTCTCGATTGTGCATCTGTAAAAGTTTGTGAGGGTTTTTGGTGACAAGCCAAATTTCTTCAGCCTCCTGAGGTTGAAGAGGCGCTGTTGCGCCTTCTTCACCACTCTATCTGTGTGGGTGGACAATTTCAGTTTGTCCGTGATGTGTACGCCGAGGAACTTAAAACTTTCCACCTTCTCCACTACTGTCCCGTCAATGTGGATAGGGAGGTGCTGCCTCTGCTGTTTCCGAAAGTCCACAATACTCTCCTTTGTTTTGTTGACATTGAGTGTGAGGTTGATTTCCTGACACCACACTCCGAGGGCCCTCACCTCCTCCCTGTAGGCCGTCTTGTCGTTGTTGGTAATCAAGCCTACCACTGTAGTATCGTCTGCAAATTTGATGATTGAGTTGGAGGTGTGCATGGCCACGCAGTCATGGGTGAACATGGAGTACAGGAGAGGGCTGTGAACATACCCTTGTGGGGCCCCAGTGTTGAGGATCAGCAGGGTGGCGATATCCTACCTTCACCACCTGGTGGCGGCCCCTCAAAGTCCAGGACCCAGTTGCACAGGGCGGGGTCGAGACCCAGGGTTTCAAGCTTAATGACGAGTTTGGAAGGTACTATGGTGTTAAATGCTGTAGTCGATAAACAGCATTCTTACATAGGTATTCCTCTTGTCCAGATGGTTCAGGGCAGAGTGATTGCGATTGTGTCGTCTGTGAACCTATTTACATTTACATTTACATTTAAGTCATTTAGCAGACGCTCTTATCCAGAGCGACTTACAAATTGGTGCATTCACCTTATGACCTCCAGTGGAACAGTAGTGCATCTAAATCTTTTCAGGGGGAGGGGGGGTGAGAGGGATTACTTTATCCTATCCTAGGTATTCCTTAAAGAGGTGGGGTTTCAGGTGTCTCCGGAAGGTGGTGATTGACTCCGCTGTCCTGGCGTCGTGAGGGAGTTTGTTCCACCATTGGGGGCCAGAGCAGCGAACAGTTTTGACTGGGCTGAGCGGGAACTGTACTTCCTCAGTGGTAGGGAGGCGAGCAGGCCAGAGGTGGATGAACGCAGTGCCCTTGTTTGGGTGTAGGGCCTGATCAGAGCCTGGAGGTACTGAGGTGCCGTTCCCCTCACAGCTCCGTAGGCAAGCACCATGGTCTTGTAGCGGATGCGAGCTTCAACTGGAAGCCAGTGGAGGGAGCGGAGGAGCGGGGTGACGTGAGAGAACTTGGGAAGGTTGAACACCAGACGGGCTGCGGCGTTCTGGATGAGTTGTAGGGGTTTAATGGCACAGGCAGGGAGCCCAGCCAACAGCGAGTTGCAGTAATCCAGACGGGAGATGACAAGTGCCTGGATTAGGACCTGCGCCGCTTCCTGTGTGAGGCAGGGTCGTACTCTGCGGATGTTGTAGAGCATGAACCTACAGGAACGGGCCACCGCCTTGATGTTAGTTGAGAACGACAGGGTGTTGTCCAGGATCACGCCAAGGTTCTTAGCGCTCTGGGAGGAGGACACAATGGAGTTGTCAACCGTGATGGCGAGATCATGGAACGGGCAGTCCTTCCCGGGAGGAAGAGCAGCTCCGTCTTGCCGAGGTTCAGCTTGAGGTGGTGATCCGTCATCCACACGGATATGTCTGCCAGACATGCAGAGATGCGATTCGCCACCTGGTCATCAGAAGAGGGAAAGGAGAAGATTAATTGTGTGTCGTCTGCATAGCAATGATAGGAGAGACCATGTGAGGTTATGACAGAGCCAAGTGACTTGGTGTATAGCGAGAATAGGAGAGGGCCTAGAACAGAGCCCTGGGGGACACCAGTGGTGAGAGCACGTGGTGTGGAGACGGATTCTCGCCACGCCACCTGGTAGGAGCGACCTGTCAGGTAGGACGCAATCCAAGCGTGGGCCGCGCCGGAGATGCCCAACTCGGAGAGGGTGGAGAGGAGGATCTGATGGTTCACAGTATCGAAGGCAGCCGATAGGTCTAGAAGGATGAGAGCAGAGGAGAGAGAGTTAGCTTTAGCAGTGCGGAGCGCCTCCGTGATACAGAGAAGAGCAGTCTCAGTTGAATGACTAGTCTTGAAACCTGACTGATTAGGATCAAGAAGGTCATTCTGAGAGAGATAGCGGGAGAGCTGGCCAAGGACGGCACGTTCAAGAGTTTTGGAGAGAAAAGAAAGAAGGGATACTGGTCTGTAGTTGTTGACATCGGAGGGATCGAGTGTAGGTTTTTTCAGAAGGGGTGCAACTCTCGCTCTCTCGAAGACGGAAGGGACGTAGCCAGCGGTCAGGGATGAGTTGATGAGCGAGGTGAGGTAAGGGAGGAGGTCTCCGGAAATGGTCTGGAGAAGAGAGGAGGGGATAGGGTCAAGCGGGCAGGTTGTAGGGCGGCCGGCCGTCACAAGACGCGAGATTTCATCTGGAGAGAGAGGGGAGAAAGAGGTCAGAGCACAGGGTAGGGCAGTGTGAGCAGAACCAGCGGTGTCGTTTGACTTAGCAAACGAGGATCGGATGTCGTCGACCTTCTTTTCAAAATGGTTGACGAAGTCATCTGCAGAGAGGGAGGAGGGGGAGGGGGAGGAGGATTTATGAGGGAGGAGAAGGTTGCAAAGAGCTTCCTAGGGTTAGAGGCAGATGCTTGGAATTTAGAGTGGTAGAAAGTGGCTTTAGCAGCAGAGAGAGAAGAGGAAAATGTAGAGAGGAGGGAGTGAAAGGATGTCAGGTCCGCAGGGAGGCGAGTTTTCCTCCATTTCCGCTCGGCTGCCCGGAGCCCTGTTCTGTGAGCTCGCAATGAGTCGTCGAGCCACGGAGCGGGAGGGGAGGACCGAGCCGGCCTGGAGGATAGGGGACATAGAGAGTCAAAGGATGCAGAAAGGGAGGAGAGGAGGGTTGAGGAGGCAGAATCAGGAGATAGGTTGGAGAAGGTTTGAGCAGAGGGAAGAGATGATAGGATGGAAGAGGAGAGAGTAGCGGGGGAGAGAGAGCGAAGGTTGGGACGGCGCGATACCATCCGAGTAGGGGCAGTGTGGGAAGTGTTGGATGAGAGCGAGAGGGAAAAGGATACAAGGTAGTGGTCGGAGACTTGGAGGGGAGTTGCAACGAGGTTAGTGGAAGAACAGCATCTAGTAAAGATGAGGTCGAGCGTATTTCCTGCCTTGTGAGTAGGGGGGGAAGGTGAGAGGGTGAGGTCAAAAGAGGAGAGGAATGAGTCAAAGGTAGGCGTGGGGAGGTTAAAGTCGCCCAGAACTGTGAGAGGTGAGCCGTCCTCAGGAAAGGAGCTTATCAAGGCATCAAGCTCATTGATGAACTCTCCGAGGGAACCTGGAGGGCGATAAATGATAAGGATGTTAAGCTTGAAAGGGCTGGTAACTGTGACAGCATGGAATTCAAAGGAGGCGATAGACAGATGGGTAAGGGGAGAAAGAGAGAATGACCACTTGGGAGAGATGAGGATCCCGGTGCCACCACCCCGCTGACCAGAAGCTCTCGGGGTGTGCGAGAACACGTGGGCAGACGAAGAGAGAGCAGTAGGAGTAGCAGTGTTGTCTGTGGTGATCCATGTTTCCGTCAGTGCCAAGAAGTCGAGGGACTGGAGGGAGACATAGGCGGAGATGAACTCTGCCTTGTTGGCCGCAGATCGGCAGTTCCAGAGGCTACCGGAGACCTGGAACTCCACGTGGGTCGTGCGCGCTGGGACCACCAGATTAGGTGGCCGCGCCACGCGGTGTGGAGCGTTTGTATGGTCTGTGCAGAGAGGAGAGAACAGGGATAGACAGACACATAGTTGACAGGCTACACAAGAGGCTACGCTAATGCAAAGGAGATTGGAATGACAAGTGGACTACACGTCACGAGTGTTCAGAGAGTTAAGCTTACGTAGCAAGAATCTTATTGACTAAAATGATTAAAATGATACAGTACTGCTGAAGTAGGCTAGCTGGCAGAGGCTGCGTTGTTGACTAAGTAGGCTAGTTGGCATTGGCTGCGTTGTTGACACTACACTAATCAAGTCGTTCCGTTGAGTGTAATAGTTTCTACTGTGCTGCTATTCGGGGCTAGCTGGCTAGCTAGCAGTGTTGATTACGTTACGTTGCGTTAAAAGAACGACAATAGCTGGCTAGCTAACCTAGGAAATCGCTCTAGACTACACAATTATCTTTGATACAAAGACGGCTATGTAGCTAGCTATGTAGCTAGCTACGATCAAACAAATCAAGCCGTTGTACTGTAATGAAATGAAATGAAAAATGTGATACTACCTGTGGAGCGAAGCGAAATGCGACCGGATTGTTGAGTGCAGAAGTTCTGTTCGGTAGACGTTGGCTAGCTGTTGGCTAGCTAGCAGAGTCTCCTATGTTAAGGACGACATAAAACTACACACTCTAAACTACACAATTATCTTGGGTACGAAGACAGCAAAGACAACTATGTAGCTAGCTAACACTACACTAATCAAGTCGTTCAGTTGAGTGTAATAGTTGTGCTGCTAGACGGTGGACTAGCTAACGGTGGACGTTAGCTAGCTGGCTAGCTGCAGGGCAGTGTAGACTGCGTTAGGACGACGAAATACGATAATTACGCAATTATCTATGATACAAAGACGGCTGTGTAGCTAGCTAAGAAGAAATTGCTAAGATTAGACAAATCAAACCGTTGTACTATAATGAAATGTAATGAAATGTAATACTACCTGCGGACCGAGTGCAGATGCGACCGCTCGCTCCAACCCGGAAGACAGCCTATTGTGACGGTAAGCCAATTGGAGTGGGTGTCAGGTAGGGTGGAGGTGATATGGTCCTTGACTAGTCTCTCAAAGCACTTCATGACGATGGAAGTGAGTGCTACAGGGCGATAGTCGTTTAGCTCAGGTATCTTAGCTTTCTTGGGAACAGGAACAATGGTGGCCCTCTTGAAGCATGTGGGAACAGCAGACTAGGATAGGGATTGATTGAATATGTCCGTAAACTCACCATCCAGCTGGTCTGCGCATGCTCTGAGGACGCGGCTAGGGATGCCGTCTGGGCCGGCAGCCTTGTGAGGGTTAACACGTTTAAATGTTTTACTCACGTTGGCTCCGGTGAAGGAGAGTCCGCAGGTTTTGGTGGCACTGTATTGTCCTCAAAGCGAGCAAAGACGTTTAGTTTGTCTGGGAGCAAGACATCGTGGTCCGTGACGGGGCTAGTTTTCTTTTTGTAGTCTATCGACTGTAGACCCTCTCGTGTCTGAGCCGTTGAATTGCTACTCTACTTTGTCTCTATACTGACACTTAGCTTGTTTGATTGCCTTGCGGAGGGAATAGCTACACTGTTTGTATTCGGTCATGTTTCCGGTCGCCTTGCCCTGATTAAAAGCAGTGGTTCACGCTTTCAGTTTTGCGAGAATGCTGCCATCAATCCACGGTTTCTTGTTGGTGAAGGTTTTAATAGTTGCTTTTGGTACAACATCACCGATGCGGTTGCTAATAAATTTGCTCACCGAATCAGCGTATACATCAATGTTGTTGTTAAACACTTTCCGGAACATATCCCAGTCCATGTGATCGAAGCAATCTTGAAGCGTGGAATCAGATTGGTCGGACCAGCGTTGAACAGACCTGAGCACGGGCGTTTCCTATTTTTAGTTTCTGTCTATAGGCTGGGAGCAACAAAATGGAGTTGTGGTCAGATTTGCCGAAAGGAGGGCGAGGGGTGGCTTTGTATGTATCGTGGAAGTTAGAGTAACAATGATCCAGAGTTTTCCCAGCCCAGGTCGCACATTCGATATGCTGATAAAACTTAAGGAGCCTTGTTTTCAGAATCCCCAGCTACAATAAATGCATCCTCAGGATATGTGGTTTCCAGTTTACATAGTCCAATGAAGTTCTTTCAGGGACGTCGAGGTGTCTACTTGGGAGGGATGTACACGACTGTGATTATAATCGAAGAGAATTCTCTTGGTAGATAATGTGGTCGGCATTTGATTGTAAGGAATTCTAGGTCAGGTGAACAAAAGGACTTGAATTCCTGTAATGTTGTTATGATCACACCACGACTCGTTAATCATAAGGCATACACCCCCGCCCTTCTTCTTACCAGAGAGATGTTTGTTTCTGTCGGTGCGATGCGTGAAGAAACCAGGTGGCTGTACCGACTGATAATGTATCCCGAGTGAGCCATGTTTCTGTGAAACAGAGAATGTTACAATCTCTGATGTCTCTCTGGAAGGCAACCCTTGCTCGAATTTCGTCGACCTTGTTGTCAAGAGACTGGACATTGGCGAGTAGTATACTCGGGAGCGGTGGGCGATGAGAAAACCGCTCCATCTGCCCCTTCTGCGGCACCTTTGTTTTGGGTCGCCTGCTGGGATCCGATCCATTGTCCTGGGTAGTGGACCAAACAGAGGATCCACTTCGGGAAAGTCGTATTCCTGGTCATAATGTTGTTAAGTTGACGTTGCTCTGATATCCAATAGTTCCTCGCGGCTGTATGTAATGAGACTTAAGATTTCCTGGGGTAACAGTGTAAGAAATAATACATTAAAAAAATACTGCATAATTGCCTAAGAACGCGAAGCGGCCATCTCTGTCGGCGCCGGAAGTTCACTGATGGACTGTTGTCAATCGGGGCCCATAGTTTTTCTTGCTTAGGTCGTGTGGTCTGGAAAAAATCCTAGCTTTCACTTTGATATATTCCACTGTAATCAGGGCTAGGAATTTTACCTAGCCTGGTTATGTGACCTGTGAATGCGATTTGATCTGTAAGATGGTTCTGATTTTATTGTTCATAAAACATAAGTCTATTTGGGAGCAGTATAAAAGGTGAGTGGACATTCTCCCTGTCTCTTTATATTGGATCTTTGTCCAGCTACTAGTTAGGATGTGCGTAAAACCCTCCATAGCCTGTGTTGTTTTAATTTTATATGCCCGCAGGGAGAAATTAGGGTGAGACGGCTTATATTTAAAACAAGTTTTTGCTTCGTTTTGTTTAGAATTATTCCTTCTCTTTTTAAGCTTTATCAATAATTGGATCTTGATTATTGACAATGTTTGGTATGTCCATGCTCAGCCATAATGTAATTTACAGTAGGCCTAGCCCCTATATCTGTGTGAATGCTGTTGAAGCCACACAATTACTTGGAGCAATGTGGACTGCAAATGGGTTCAAGTGAATGTATTTAGCAAAGATAGGTCTACATTTTGTTATTTGGTTTCTGTAAACCATTTAACAACTATAACAGACTAACATTGGAATTGGTGTTGATGTCAAGTCTATACATCAGACCATAAATACACAACTTGAAGCAACCACATATTTCGCCATGGAACACGTTCTGATTGGCCAGTGAGGGGCCAAGCCTGGACACACCCACAACTTGTTGATTCATCAAGACCCACCCCTTTCGCGCCAACGCCATTAAGTGTGCCGATAATTGTAATAGTGAAAATAGCTTGAACCTATGGCGCTACCGCCTGTGCTTCAAGTTACCATTGCGATAGGTTTGTTAAAATAGAGCCATGTGTGTGTGGCAGGTAGCCTAGCGGCTAAGAGCGTAACCGAAAGGTCGCTGGTTTGAATCCCTGAGCCGACTAGGTGAAAAATCTGTCGGCGTGCTTTTGAGCAAGGAACTTAACCCTAATTGTTCCTGTAAGTCACTCTGGATACAAGCGTCTGCTAAGTGACTAAAATGTAAAGTGTGTGTGTGTATATCCGGGACAGGCAAGGTCGCTGGTGGTTGATTGAGTGCTCGTAGGAGTGGGTGACCTCGTTCGCTCGATCTGCAACAAAGGAAAGGCAGGAGACTCAGGGAAGAGCTCAAATCACTGGTGTTTGTCCCAGTTTCTCTCTCCCTCTGGTACACTTGCACACACTAGCTCTCTCTCACACACGCACACACACTTTGTTGGCCTACACACACTACCCCACCCCACCCAGACACTTCAAGAGATTGGCAGATTTCTCTCCAGTACTGTACCACCTCTGAAAAGAATGGACCATCGCCCCACTGCCCAGCATGAAAGCGACACCCTGTGTTTATTTATGACTTCCATTTCATCTTGAAGCAGCCATTCAGCCCTCTAGAGTACCTTTGTACATCACTCGCTGCCACACAATGACTGCATTGAGACATAAAACGGAGTCGTGACAGACCTAAATTGGTTGGAGTCCTTGTGCGTAGCAGCGTGTAAATCTGAGTTGGAATCGCAGGGCTTCTTCTTCCACTGAAATGTACTGTATTTACCTTTTGCCAGGCAGGCACTTTGGTGTGTGTGTGTGAGAGAGAGAGAAAAGGACAAGCGTCCTCAATGAAGGCCAGATGGGAGGCTGGTTGGAGGGAAGGATGTTCACTGACTGGGAAGGGATGAAGTTATATGTAGCTCTTTCTCTGTGTATGTCTTCCTGTCTCCTCTCTCCCTGTCTGCTTGACCAACTGACCCCCACCCCTCTCTCTCTCTCTCTCTCTACTGTATCATCAGGTCCTGGCACCACCAGTGAAACTCCCACACTCCTCTCCTTCTGGCCTCCGTTACTGGGTGTTTTATCTACACACACACAGTGTGTATGTGCTGGTAGCAGTGTACATGAGTTAGTGTTCAGTCTGACACTACTTCACACCATCTGCTCGTAAGGATATCTGAGGAACATTCTAGCCCTTTCTCTCCGCCCTTACATAACTGCCTCCATCTTAATTCTGAGCTATCGAGTCACTAGCACGATTAAGCTTGGGGTACTTGGGTATTCGGAAACACACCGGATGCTTTTCTCTCCCGATGCCCTTTGAGACCCCACATATCAATTACATACCTGGGTTCAAATACTATTCGAAATCATTTCAAATAGTTTATTTGTGCTCGTTTGAGCTTGCCTGGCTTAGTGGGACAATTCGATTCTTCCCAGAACAGTCCAGGCTAGAACAAATGCTTAGCGTATGTTAAAGATTTTGAATAGTATTTGAACCCAGGTCTCATGTGTTGCTGTGAGGAATGTGGTCAGTGTGACTGTTTAACGTAGGTTCACCTGAGAGGTTTGGCCTTCACACCTCCTCATCATCCGAGAGGTCAGCGGGGCCACTGGTAACTGATCTCCGTGGGCATGGGCTATGGCTATCTCACCGACTCGTGCTCTGGCTCTCTTTTTCTGACACTAACACACTCTCGCTCTCTCCTGAATGTCTCTCTCGATATAGATACAGTGCCTTTCTGAAAGTATTCAGACCCCTTGACTTTTTCCAAATTATCTTACATTACAGCCTTATTCTAAAATGTATTAAATAAAACAATTTCCTCTGCAATCTACACACAATACCCTATAATGACAAAGTGAAAACAGGTTTTTAGAAATGTTTGCAAATGTATTAAAAACAATTTGTCTTTCGTCAGCACCTACACACACAAACACATTTTTCTGGGTGTGCGGCAGCTCATGTTTTTTATTCTGCAAATTTATTAAAAACAGAAACCTTATTTACAGAAGTATTCAGACCCTTTGCTATGAGACTTATATTGAGCTCAGGTGCATCCTATTTCCATTGATCATCCTTGAGATGTTTCTAAATTCAATTGATTGGACATGATTTGGAAAGGCACACACCTGTCTATATAAGGTCCCATAGTCCCATAGTTGACAGTCAGAGCAAAAACCAAGCCATGATGTCAAAGGAATTGTCGTGGCACAGATCTGGGGAAGGGTACCAAAAAGATCCCCAAGAACACAGTGGCCTCCATCGTTCTTAAATGGAAGACTCAAGGCTGATATCACTGCCAAAGGTGTTTCAACAAAGTAAAGGGTATGAATACTTATCTAAATGTGATATTTCATTTTTATTGCAAAACTTTCTCAACCTGTTTTTGCTTTAACATAATGGGGTTTTGTGTGTAGATTGACGGAGGGGGGACAATTTAATACATTTTAAAATAAGGCTGTAACCTTAAAAAATGTGGGAAAAGTTTAGGGTTCTGAATACTTTCCGAAGGCATTGTATATGGATGGACAGACCAGGCCGGAGGGGGACCTCTTTGCTTTACTGTTTCCAGGAAGCAGGAAACGCAGTCTTGAGTTTCCCCCCTACCTCCCACCTCCTTCCCTCCGGCTTCCAGCCAGGTGGAGAAAATAGACAAGTGTCCCCCGTCCAAAAATGCCCCCCCCCAACACCACATTTAAAAAAAATAAAAAAATAATAATGTTCCACAAACAGGGTCTCTTACTTCAAAGAGAGGTTCCTACTACAGTATGTCTCACGATTCACTTATCCTGGCTCGTTGATCTTTTCCCCCTGCTTTGACGGAATACCCGAACTAATCCGATGCAGCGAGAAGATAGGTCTGTCATTGTGACTTAAGTTCTCTCTTACATCATGCCCTGCTATACATCATTACGAGCTCGGCCCCTATAAATCTTCACTCGACGTTGAACTGGAAGAACGCGAATGCGAAGAAGGAGATCCCATCATCCAGATTGGTTTCAATGGAGGGAATAATTATAATTAGTGGCTTATGCTTTAACTGGGACACAACGATGCAATTTTCTCCAAACCATCACTTCCGTATCTGACATTTCACAAATGTATTTTGTTATTGATTGTTTTTATTGTCATGTGACCCGGCCCTTCGGCGTGTATTCCCCCCCCCCGACAATGAACAGGTCCATCATGGATCTTTTTGAGGTAGCGTACTACCCTCCTGTTGGGAGTACTCACTAGTCACTCACTTACAAACGACTGTTTGTGGTGTTTCAGGAAGTCTTACTTCTTCGGGAGGTCCGGAACAATAGGGTTTGGCTTGCTTAGCTTTGTTGTCGGTTGCAGCTCTTATTTAGTTAGCTTAACTCTGTGTGTGTGTGTTTGCGTGTTGTAGCGCTTGTTGAGTTTGCACGTGTGTGAGAGGGAAAGAAATGGAGAGAGAGAGGGGAACTCCAGTCCTCCCCTTCTCTCTGATGACTCAGAGAAATGTGCTTGCCTCCCGGCAGGCCGTCCTGCCAAAGCACTGGGCAGGATGAAAACACACTGAATTTGATGGGAGAATTCCTTGGTAGAATCTTCTAGGATTATAGGGACTAAAGTTTTCTCAGATAACCAGATCTGATAAGTAATAGCATAAATGTGTAACTGGGTGTACTGAAGCCTCAAAGCTTCCTAATGGGTTTACTTTGCAGCTTTGGTACAGCAAGTGAGTCTGTTCATGTTTTGTGTACTTTGGATGTGAGCCAGTTGGGTGACTTTAAATCCAATGCAGTTGCACTTCCATTAAGGATACAGAAGTGGACTGGTTGTCTTGTATGGATTTTTTTTGTCTACATGATCAAACCGGGCTACACTGGACTACAATGCCCATGTGGCCTAGTTCACGACGTGTTCGGTCGAGCACGGCATAGCAAAACGATTTGTAAATGAAAACAATAAAATAGTCAGATCAGCTCCGTTTCAAAACGTTTTCATCCTACAGAACACGACCAAGGATCTACACTAGTATGTCAAAGTGCTAGCCCTGGCATCTCTGGCTTGATAGCCTCTCCAGCTCCTGCTGGCCTCCATGGACAACACTGTCACCCCATTCCTTTGTGTATCTCTCGCTCTCTCTGTATCTCTCGCTCTCTCTGTATCTCTCGCTCTCTCTGTATCTCTCGCTCTCTCTGTATCTCTCGCTCTCTGTATCTCTCGCTCTCTCTGTATCTCTCGCTCTCTCTGTATCTCTCGCTCTCGCTCTCTCTGTATCTCTCGGTCTCTCGCTCTCTCTGTATCTCTCGCTCTCTTGCTCTCTGTATCTCTCGCTCTCTCTGTATCTCTCGCTCTATCTGTATCTCTCTCTCTGGATCACTTTCTCTCCTAAACCTCTATCTCTCTCCCACCCACCCCTTCCTCGCTCTCTACTCAGGATTCTCCTGAGTTGCTTTAAGAATCCAGCACCCTTCTTTCTTAGAATACACTCAAGCCTTTTTTGTTTTTCATTAGAAATTTATACAGAACCATCAAATTTAGGTATAAATCTTGTAACTCAACCGACTGCTTCCACACAGATGGTCTAAATGGGAAGATAACAAGTTTCTTGGCTGTGGGGTTTAATGTATTGGCTGTAGTAGTAGTTGGTTTTGTTGAGATCCGTCAAGCCTAATATGCTGGCCAACGATGTTCTTGTGGAATTGCATTCTCTTTGTTTTCTGTTCCGAGGTATCATCCCTCATGTCACATCCCTCTCATGGTTATAAACAATAGTGTCAACACACACAGTGGCCATATCTACAGTGCATTCAGAAAGTATGTTACAGCATTATTCTAAAAATTATTCAAATTGTTTCCCACCCCCCTCAATCTACATACAATACCCCATAATGACAAAGCAAAAACAGGTTTTTAGAAATCTTTTCAAATGTATAAAAAAATTGAAATATTCTCTGTCTGGGCCACTCAAGGACATTGAGATTTGGCACTCCTGCGTTGTCTTGTGCTACGGGTCTTTGCCCTGTTGGAAGGTGAACCTTCTCCCCAATCTGAGGTCCTGAGCGCTCTGGAGTAGGTTTTCATCAAGGATCTCTTTGTACTTTGCTCCGTTCATCGTTGCCTCGATCCTGACTAGTCTCCCAGTCCCTGGCGCTGAAAAACAATGCTTCAATGCTGCAGACATTTTTTGGTACCCTTCCCCAGATCTGTGCCTCGATTGTGTCGAGCTCTACGGACAATTCCTTCGACCTCGTGGCTTGGCTTTTGCTCTGACATGCACTGTCTGCTGTGGGACCTTATATAGACAGGTGTGTGCCTTTCCAAATCATGTCCAATCAATTAGTATTTACCACAGGTGGACTCCAATCAATGGAAACAGGATGCACCTGAGCTCAATTTCGAGTCTCATAGCAGAGGGTCTGAATACTTATATAAGTAAGGTATTTCTGTTTTCTATTTTTAAAACATTTGCAAATATTTCCAAAAACCCGTTTTTGCTTTGTCATTATGGGGTATTGTGTGTAGATTGAGGAACATTTTTAATTGAAATAAGGCTTTCAAAATGTGGAAGAGGTCAAGGGGTCTGAATCAGGGATGCAAACGAGTCACCTTTTGTCGAAATTTGCCGTTTTGAATCCAAAATAGGTGACCTACGTGATTCATGTAGATCGGATGAGAAAAGTTTGGGGCCAATCGTTCACATAACAGAATGCAGCACGCGACTGAAGAGAGACGAGACAACTCCCTTTATCAAGACAGTGGATGAAAAGGGGTGTGTCAGGTGTCCTTTATGCATCATGTTCTGCTGGCACATCGTAGAACAGATGTCCACAGGCAGAAAGTGGACAATGTAATACTGTGCAGTGTAGACAAAATATTGTTTTTGTTGTGTTGAACTTGACGGTAACACGTGTGTGAATAAGGGGGTACTAGTAAAAATGTGACTCTGTGAGCGTTATTCTTGCACACGTAGCCTTATGCACCTGATCAACTTCTACTATTGGCAATTATAATAGAGCAAACATAGAATGCCTGTTTTGTTATATTCTTATTCTACTTCAAAAAAAAAAAAAATCAATATTTAGATGTGTGTGTGGTCACAGGTGTTCTATAATAAAGGCTGTCATGGCTAACGGCAATATTAGTGTATTGTTTTTTTTTCTCCAGACTTGAGTGTCATTTACAGTAAAGTCTAGGCAGTAAATAACATTGGATTGCTTTCTTAAATTGTTTTAGCTGCGAGTTAGGTTCACATTAACCACTTTTTTAAAATGTACACACAGAAACTGATCATGTAGATCATATTCTTCGTTGTTTAATTAGTTCAAACCTGCATTTCTCCCGGGCAGGGATTTTTTTTGCTTATTTCAGTCACCTTTTTGGGTCCTCACCAGTTTGCATCGCTGGTCTGAATACCTTCAGAATGTACTGTATGTATGGCCTGCATAACAGTGATACATCTTGACAACTGTACTGGAGGAACGAACAACATCGAGACAAGTATGTTTTTGTGTGTGTATGTCTGGCAGAGTGCTTATGTTTGGGCAGGTATCTACAGCAGGTAGCCTAGCGGTTAGAGAGTTGGGCCAGTAACCTATGGCTGACCTTGTAAGCCAACACGTTTAACTGCACGTGTCTGGTATATGTCAAATATATTTATTGTGTGTGTCTGTAAATGTTCCAAGGGAAAAGAGAACATGCACAGCACCGTCGACATTGATGTCCGTGATGAACTGACTTGGCTCATGTAGTCCTGTATGTCAACCAAGGCCTCCTGTATATTCCATGCCTGTATGTCACTTACTGTGTGTGTGTGTGTGATGGTTTGTCTCTCTCTCTCTCTCTTTGTGTACGTACGTGCAGCACTGCAGGAATAGATGTGTTTAATATGGCGGCCACACCGTGGCTGGAAATCCCTGTGTGAGAGACAGAGAGTGGGAGAGAGCAATAGCTCATCTGAAGTCTGCGACTGAGCCTCTCATCAAACGGCAGTTCTGCAGCCGTCCCAGCCCGTTCCCTCACACACACACACACACTCACCCCAATTCCTCCTCTCACACTTTGCATCCCACCTAGTTTTGATCCCCTTCATAGTTCATACCACAGATGGCACAGTCACCGATAAGCAACATCAAACACTCCCAGATGGCGGCCATTTTGTTTTCTCCCCCATATCACTTTTCGGTCTCACTCCCAAACCTCGTTCACAGTGGGACAGTGAAACAGTCAGAGGGACAGAGACTCCGACTCATGTCTTTGTTACAGATATGTTTATATTGACTACTAAATCCATATGTCCTATGTATGAGCTCTTATATGTCAATCGTTCAGGACTTATGTCTATCTATTTAGTCATTAAACGACATCTGTATTGTCATTGTATTTAGACAGGCTTAGTTTAAACGTCTACTTACTCACAAACTGTCATTGGATGTACATTTGAAGTCGGAAGTTTACATACACTTAGGTTGGTGTCATTAAAACTCGTTTTTCAACCACTCCACAAATTTCTTGTTAACAAACTAGTTTTGGCAAGTCGGTTAGGGCATCTACTTTGTGCATTACACATGTCATTTTTTCAACAATTGTTTACAGACAGATTATTTCACTTATAATTCACTGTGTCACAATTCCATTGGGTCAGAAGTTTACATACAATAAGTTGACTGTGCCTTTAAACAGCTTGGAAAATTCCAGAACATGATGTCATGACTTTAGAAGCTTCTGATAGGCTAATTGACATCAGTTGAGTCAATTGGAGGTGTACCTGTGGATGTATTTCAAGGCCTACCTTCAAATTAGGTGCCTCTTTGCTTGAAATCATGGGAAAATCAAAAGAAATCAGCCAAGACCTCAGAAATAAAAATTGTAGACCTGACAAGTCTGATTCATCCTTGGGAGCAATTTCCAAACGTCTGAAGGTACCACGTTCATCTGTACAAACAATTGTACGCAAGTATAAACACCATGGGAACACACAGCCATCATACCGCTCAGGAAGGAGACTCGTTCTGTCTCCTAGAGATGAACGTACTTTGGTGCGAATGGTGCAAATCAATCCCAGAACAACAGCAAAGGACCTTGAGAAGATCCTGGAGGAAACGGGTACAAAAGTATCTATATCCACAGTAAAACGAGTCTTATATAAACATAACCTGAAAGGCCGCTCAGCAAGGAAGAAGCCACTGCTCCAAAACCGCCATTAAAAAGCCAGACTACGGTTTGCAACTGCCCATGGGGACAAAGATTGTACTTTTTGGAGAAATGGGTACAGTACACACCTTCTCTCTTCTCCTGGAGGCCTATGTGACAGGTTTCCACTCCACCCTTGCGTCGGGGGTGTGTGTAGTCTGGGTCGTGAGGGTTGAGGGTGAGTCATCCCCTGAGCATCCCTCTCACGTCCCCCACACGCACACCCACCGTGCCCCAGACACCTTCAAACAACGCTTACCAAACACAGGCACAGTGTTACATGTCAGTCATTCTAACTCCCATCACATGTATACAGAGAGAGACGGAGCAGTTATCTCCAGCTGAGTAGCAAGAAGACACACCTGAGTCTATTGTAATTGGTAATACAACAAACCTTTCATTCCAAACTTCCATGCAAAGCTAACATTGGCATGAATGCATGATTTGTGTCAAAGTCAGGCCCAAAGGTCTTTATGTACAGTACATTTAATATTATTTGCATAGTCGGCTACATCTCATTGGTTAGCAGCGTTTACAATAAGACGTGCAGGCTTTTTACCTGTTGGCAGGTAGAACTGGTCGGGTGATAACTGCAAGCATGAATAATTGCTCCCAGATACAAACACACAGAAACCTCACATATTCCCTGGGGTTTCATTCCCACTTGAGCCAACGCTGAGGTTTTCCAAGCCAAATGTGTTGAATAATGAAGTCCGATTTGACTGGGAATTGGATTCACACGCTGAGAGGATCCAACTCACTGAGCTCCCACAGGCAACTGGGTTCTAGTAGTCGTGCATCGCTTCCTTTCCTTATCTCCTTTCCTTGACTAATTTCTATCACGACTTTAGTAACCTTCCTTTCACTGCCTACATAGGCCTACTTTTTTATTGTTTTATATTTATTTATTTGACTTTTTTTTAACCTTTTTCTCCCCAAATTCGTGGTATCCAATTGTAAGTTACAGTCTTGTCCCGTCACTGCAACTCCCGTACGGACTCGGGAGAGGCGAAGGCCGAGAGCCATGCGTCCTCCGAAACACGACCCTGCCAAGCCGCACTGCTTCTTGACACATTGCTCGCTTAACCCGGAAGCCAGCCGCACCAATGTGTCGGAGGAAACACCGTGCACCTGGCAACCGCGTTAGCGTGCAGGGCCCGGCCCGCCACAGGGGTCACTAGAGCGCGATGGGACAAGGCCATCCTGGCCGGCCAAACCCTTCCCTAACCCGGACAACGATGGGCCAATTGTGCGCTGCTCATGGGTCTCCCAGTCACAGCCGGCTGTGACACAGCCCGGGATCAAACCCGGATCTGCGATGCAGTGCCTTAGCCCGTTTTGCCACTCGGAAGGCCCCTCTAGGCATACTTCTAATCATCACAAGAAGGAGCCCTAGAGGTTGTGGGTCAAGTTGACTAATGAACTGGCTATCCTGTGGAATTCAACTCTCCTTAGGTATGTTTTGCACTTTATTTAGATGGAACAAGGGGGAGACAGTCGAGTTGGAGAGACGGTGAGAAGGGAGGACATGGGGATTGAACCCGGGTCTCCGGTGGGAGGAAACATGTGATTAGAGCCGTGAGCGTTCCTGCAAGACAACAGGCTCTGCACCTGTCTTTATAGTTAATGCCTATCAACCATAGACACACATGTATTGCAATAAGTGGCGCCTGTAGACGTGTACGTGTTCTGAAGAACATCCTCGTACGTGTCAGTGTTACCAGATGACGTCAATCCTTGTCCAATTTATTGCTATAAACAAACAATACGTCCCAAATGGCACACTATTCCCTATGTACACTACTTTAGGCCAGAGCCCTTTTGTGACGCATCCCTATAAATTCCAGCTGACTGATTTGTCCGGCTACGGTCCAGAACCGCTCAACCATCCGTCACCATGGGAAATTGTCAAATGTGGATGGAGCTGGAGCGTGGGCCGGCCTGGGAACCAATAGGAACCCGTTGAGGGCAGCATGCGTGGGACGAGGGTCTAGTTAGTTGGTTAGGAAGGAAGGATTTGGAAGTACCTTCCAACTGGGAGAAATTAAACTGTCAAGACTGCAGTTTGATTGGGTAATGGATCTGGTATGTTTCTCCTCTTTGATCTAGTGCTGATCTAGGATCAGGTCCTCCCTGCCCACACAATCTTACTCAATATGATCTGAGAGGGGAAACTGATCCCAGATTAGAAGATTCAGCAGCATTTGGGTAAGGTATTTGGTACGGTTCTCCTCTCTCTAATGCCAGGATGCCATAACAGAAGATTCTCTGATGTGGTTCAGGACTCCAGGGGAGGGTTGTCTCCATGGTGGTTTTTAGAAAGAACAGTCAAAATGGTGAGGGCGGAGGGGAGACAGTTACTCAGAGACATCCGGATTGGCTGGGTCTCACCGCAGCCATAGCAGTCTGGTGAGCTGGTTTTGCCTGGAGATAGAGGGAGGAGGAGGGGTGGTTTAAGAGTTCTTGGCTAGAGTTGATCTGGTGTTACTGGGTGTTTTGAATGGTTCTTTTTGTTCCGTCTCTACCATGACTCACTCTCTTCTAACTGCTGCCCTGAGGGGAGAGGGAGGGGGAGGGTACTGATGTGGTCAAATCATTAGGAGACTGCATGTTCTCCTGCTACGGTAGGCGTTGGCCTACTTTCTGACCAATCAATAGCCCAACTCAGTCCCTAGGATGATGATGAAGTGAGAGTAGATTTCACCAAACAGCTTTCCCCATCAGATCTGTCAGTACTGCCTGGATACTGTCGATTGACTTATCGCAGCGTGAGTTGTAGTTGATATGCACATACTGTAGCTAGTCACGTGATACTCTGCAATTCTCCGAGTATTTTCTCAAACACCATTGCGTGATGTAGGCCCTCTCCACCTGCCAGCGTCACCCCCCCTCCTCCCCTCCCTCACCACATCCATTTTATCAGACTACCAGCGGCCATGTTGTTTCCACTGGTGGGTCATATATTTAGTACCGTCGAGGACCTTCGAGTGCTCACCTCCTGTCTCCTGAGGGAGAAAGCCACAGGTGTTTTCTTAGCCTCTCCTCGAGTCTCCCCTCTCTCGCCTCACTCCTCCCTCCGTCAGCTTATAGAGCCCCCCCCCGTACCTCCCTCTCTCTGGTCTCTCTATCATTGTCATTGGAGTGCGATACCTCCTCCTTGAGGCCTCGGGACCACTCGAAGCCCTCCACGTGTCCTTCCAGCCCCTCCAGCTCCGGCAGCATTTCAAAACCATCTGACCCCGGTGTGCTAACTGGGCTATTTTAAGAGCAGGGATGGCAAAACCGTCTGTCTGCTCTCCGTGTGCAATGCAGTGGCCGTCGGAAAAAACAGGACTGTTGAGTAGGGTGTCATGTTTGTGTGTGTGCGCATGTGATTGGAGAGGAGATGGGTGATTGGAGATTGCGACCCAGTTAAGTCTTGGGGTGAAGTTGTGTGTTTCATTAGGTAATGGGGGCTGGTGTTGGAACTGGAGATCTCCTACTGTAGCAAAACAGTGATGTCCAGAATGATGTCCCTTTCACAGTTGTCTGGGTAATGGAGCAATATAGTTTATGCCTTGTCACTTTCATCATCATTGACATTAAATATGGCACAATGCCCGAATCCCTCAATTGTAGCCGGGCAGTGAAACAGGTCCTTTCCTTTTCGTCATGATCATAACTACTGCCATCTTTTAAACGTATAGCCTACATAAGATGTAGTTGAGGGTAGAGGGCGACCGATTAATCGGCATGGCCGATTTAATTAAGGCCGATTTCAAGTTATCATAACAATCGGTAATCGTCATATTTGGACGCCGATTGTGGCCAATGACATTGCAATCCACAAGGAAACTGTGTGGCAGGCTGACCACCTGTTATGCGAGTGCAGCAAGGAGCCAAGGTAAGTTGCTAGCTAGCATTAAACTTATAAAAAACAATCAATCTTCACATAATCACTAGTTAGCTACACATGGTTGGTGATATTACCAGGTTAACGAGCTTGTCCTGCGCTGCATATAATCAATGTGGTGGCTGTTAATTTATCATCGAATCACAGCCTACTTCAACCAGACCAAACGGGAGATGATTTAACAAAAGCTCATTGCCGAAAAAAGCACAATCTTTGCACAAATGTACCTAACCATAAGCATCAACGCCTTTCTTAAAATCAATACACAGAAGTATATATTTTAAAACCTGCATATTTAGTTAAAAGAAATTCACGTTAGCAGGCAATATTAACTAGGGAAATTGTGTCACTTCTCTTGCTTTCAGTGCAAGCAGAGTCAGGGTATATGCAACAGTTTGGGCCGCCTGGCTCGTTGCAAACTAATTTGCCAGAATTTTACATAATTATGACATAACATTGAAGGTTGTGCAATGTAACAGCAATATTTAGACTTAGGGATGCCACCCGTTCGATAAAATACGTAATGGTTCCGTATTTTACAGAAAGCGTAAACGTTTTGTTTTCTAAATGATAGTTTCCGGATTTGACCATATTAATGACCAAAGGCTAGTATTTCGGTGTATATTATATTATAATTAAGTCTGATTTGATATTTGATAGAGCAGTCTGACTGAGCGATGGTAGGCAGCAGCAGGCTCGTAAGCATTCATTCAAACTTTACTGCGTTTGCCAGCAGCTCTTAGCAATGTTGAAGGCACAGGCGCTTTTCATGACTTCAAGTCTACTCCTGAGATTAGGCTGGCAATACTAAAGTGCCTATTAAAACATCCAATAGTCAAAGGTATATGAAATACAAATGGTATAGAGAGAAATAGTCGACTCGTCATAATTCCTATAATAACTACAACCAAAAAACTCTTCCCTGGGAATATTGAAGAACTGGGAATATTGACCCACCAGCTTTCATATGTTCTGAGCAAGGAACTTAAACGTTAGCTTTTTTACATAACACTGTGTTTTTGCATTATTTAAACCAAATTGAGCTGGTTTCATTATTTATTTGAGACTAAATAGATTTTATTTATGTATTATATTAAGTTAAAATAAGTGTTAATTGTTCATTCAATATTGTTGTAATTGTCAATATTACAAATATATCCTCCTCGGTATCAGTCATTAATCAGTCAACCTCTAGTTGAGGGTGTATCACTTTAAATGGCACCATGACAAGTCCTAGATCATCACCACGACAACTTCACTTCTCAGCTTATTTAGCGCCGAGCAGTCGGCACCAACCTCACAAGAACCAATCACATGCATTATCGTTTTCCGGACTGATTTACAGTCTGCTCTCCTACCAGGTAGACAGAAATGCCATGAAGTGGAGTACACACTGAGCATGCGTCCCAAATGGCACCCCATTCCCTATATAGTGCACTACTTTTAGCCAGAGACCTATGGGCCCTGGTCAAAAGTAGTGCACTTTATAGGAATGGGGTGCCATTTGGGATGTACCCTGAGGCCTCCTCTCTCTGTTCCTGATCAACTGGTTCAGCAGTGGAACATGTCAGCTATTAACAGAACATAACAGAATCTCATGTAATATTTATGTGGGATTTGAAGATATTACAATGTTTACTTTGAGGAGGCCTAGATTGATAGTAGGCTGCGGTTTTGTGGGAATAATGTAATAATGACTGGTTTGTTTTCTTATACTTAATTGGGTTTAGATGACCATTTTTAAAAATATATTTTCATATACTATATAACTAACATCTTAATTTGATCACAATGCAGAACATTTAAAACGTCTGTATTTGAGGTTTTAAAAGGCTTCTGGAGTTTAATTTCCACTTTGAAATGTTTATTTTCTCTCATGAAAAAATGTATCAATCCCTACAAACATGTCCATTTAATTATAATCCACGTAATAATTCACATTTCCTGTTGCTACAGGGTTATTTTTCTGCTGTAGCAAACCGCCGACCCCTCCCCCCCTCTACACCCTCCGTTTGAGAGACTTCCCTCTGGCCGGCACCCATGGCCAAGAAGAACGTGTTCTAACATTTATTGGTTCCTTGTGTTCCTCAATTGTGTCAGTATATGTCCTTATTTATCCAGTGCAGTTTGGGACAGCGGCCAGTTGTGAGTGAATGTATCAAATGTCCTCTTATGTTTTTAGTGTATGCAATGTGATGGACTGACTGGTTTAAATGTGTATGAAATGAGACTGTATGTGATCCTTTTAATGGAAGGTGATGCCAAAGAACAACAACATCCAACAAAGTTTTATTCTATTCTAAATCAAGATCCTACATCTGTAGGTTAATCTACATTCTACAGTGCATATCTAACCAAAACATCTGTAGGTTCATCTACATTCTACAGTACATATCTAACCAAAACATCTGTAGGTTCATCTACATTCTACAGTGCATATCTAACCAAAACATCTGTAGGTTCATCTACATTCTACAGTGCATATCTAACCAAAACATCTGTAGGTTAATCTACATTCTACAGTTCATATCTAACCAAAACATCTGTAGGTTCATCTACATTCTACAGTGCATATCTAACCAAAACATCTGTAGGTTCATCTACATTCTACAGTGCATATCTAACCAAAACATCTGTAGGCCAATCTACATTCTACAGTGCGTATCTAACCAAAACATCTGTAGGTTAATCTACATTCTACAGTGCATATCTAACCAAAACATCTGTAGGCCATTCTACAGTGCATATCTAACCAAAACATCTGTAGGTTAATCTACATTCTACAGTGCATATCTAACCAAAACATCTGTAGGCCAATCTACATTCTACAGTGCGTTTCTAACCAAAACATCTGTAGGCCAATCTACATTCTACAGTGCATATCTAAACAAAACATCTGTAGGCCAATCTACATTCTACAGTGCGTTTCTAACCAAAACATCTGTAGGCCAATCTACATTCTACAGTGCATTTCTAACCAAAACATCTGTAGGCCAATCTACATTCTACAGTGCATATCTAAACAAAAGGTAGCATTGAGTTGAGCTGGATACACATCATATGACCATTGAATGATTTCTGTGAATCACTTCAACCCTCCGAACACACACACACACACACACACTGTAATGTGGCTTGGACATCACACACACACACACACACTGGTCTGTACATGGAGTAGAGTAGATAGCTAGTGTAGTACCTCTGAGAATAGGATCTGTAATGTGTCCCCTGCCTGTTGTTGCACATGTGGAGCTGCCAACATTGTTGGCTGGACGCTGACAGCTGTATGTACTTATCAAGAATAAACACAGATCCTGGACGCATTCGCATGGGAAGAGGAGGAGAAGAGAAGGCAGCCGGGAGAGACTCAAGCCTGTTGTCCACCTACATGTTAATGTCAATGGAGCAGTGTGTTGTGTCCCAAAGGCTGTGTTTTTAGAATACACGTCGGTTTTAGCCTCCCGATTATCTGCTTTATCTTCCAGCTCTCTGGGGGCCGGCCTGCTCTGTGTCTGGCAGTAGTGCTAGGGGAAGTACAGATGAGGAGTGTCTGCATGGTTGACAATCCTGGGCTGGTCCCACTGGCCTGGTCCTCCAGGGTGGGGCTCGTGGACTGTCTGAATGGTCCTCCAGGGTAGGGCTGGTGGACTGTCTGAATGGTCCTCCAGGGTGGGGCTCGTGGACTGTCTGAATGGTCCTCCAGGGTGGGGCTTGAGGACTGTCTGAATGGTCCTCCAGGGTGAGGCTCGTGGACTGTCTGAATGGTCCTCCAGGGTGGGGCTTGTGGACTGTCTGAATGGTCCTCCAGGGTGGGGCTCGAGGACTGTCTGAATGGTCCTCCAGGGTGGGGCTCGTGGACTGTCTGAATGGTCCTCCAGGGTAGGGCTGGTGGACTGTCTGAATGGTCCTCCAGGGTGGGGCTCGTGGACTGTCTGAATGGTCCTCCAGGGTAGGGCTGGTGGACTGTCTGAATGGTCCTCCAGGGTGAGGCTCGTGGACTGTCTGAATGGTCCTCCAGGGTGAGGCTCGTGGACTGTCTGAATGGTCCTCCAGGGTGGGGCTCGTGGACTGTCTGAATGGTCCTCCAGTGTAGGGCTGGTGGACTGTCTGAATGGTCCTCCAGGGTGGGGCTCGTGGACTGTCTGAATGGTCCTCCAGGGTGGGGCTCGTGGACTGTCTGAATGGTCCTCCAGGGTAGGGCTGGTGGACTGTCTGAATGGTCCTCCAGGGTGGGGCTCGTGGACTGTCTGAATGGTCCTCCAGGGTGGGGCTTGAGGACTGTCTGAATGGTCCTCCAGGGTGAGGCTCGTGGACTGTCTGAATGGTCCTCCAGGGTGGGGCTTGTGGACTGTCTGAATGGTCCTCCAGGGTGGGGCTCGAGGACTGTCTGAATGGTCCTCCAGGGTGGGGCTCGTGGACTGTCTGAATGGTCCTCCAGGGTAGGGCTGGTGGACTGTCTGAATGGTCCTCCAGGGTGGGGCTCGTGGACTGTCTGAATGGTCCTCCAGGGTAGGGCTGGTGGACTGTCTGAATGGTCCTCCAGGGTGAGGCTCGTGGACTGTCTGAATGGTCCTCCAGGGTGAGGCTCGTGGACTGTCTGAATGGTCCTCCAGGGTGGGGCTCGTGGACTGTCTGAATGGTCCTCCAGTGTAGGGCTGGTGGACTGTCTGAATGGTCCTCCAGGGTGGGGCTCGTGGACTGTCTGAATGGTCCTCCAGGGTGGGGCTCGTGGACTGTCTGAATGGTCCTCCAGGGTAGGGCTGGTGGACTGTCTGAATGGTCCTCCAGGGTGGGGCTCGTGGACTGTCTGAATGGTCCTCCAGGGTGGGGCTCGAGGACTGTCTGAATGGTCCTCCAGGGTGGGGCTCGTGGACTGTCTGAATGGTCCTCCAGGGTAGGGCTGGTGGACTGTCTGAATGGTCCTCCAGGGTGGGGCTCGTGGACTGTCTGAATGGTCCTCCAGGGTGGGGCTCGAGGACTGTCTGAATGGTCCTCCAGGGTGGGGCTCGAGGACTGTCTGAATGGTCCTCCAGGGTGGGGCTGGTGGACTGTCTGAATGGTCCTCCAGGATGGGGCTCGTGGACTGTCTGAATGGTCCTCCAGGATGGGGCTGGTGGACTGTCTGAATGGTCCTCCAGGGTGGGGCTGGTGG
This sequence comes from Oncorhynchus nerka, assembly GCF_034236695.1. Classification (NCBI taxonomy): domain Eukaryota; kingdom Metazoa; phylum Chordata; class Actinopteri; order Salmoniformes; family Salmonidae; genus Oncorhynchus; species Oncorhynchus nerka. The sequence continues at coordinate 6,607,009 of NC_088416.1, read as the reverse complement.
ACTGTCTGAATGGTCCTCCAGGGTGGGGCTCGTGGACTGTCTGAATGGTCCTCCAGGGTGGGGCTCGTGGACTGTCTGAATGGTCCTCCAGGGTGAGGCTCGTGGACAGTCTGAATGGTCCTCCAGGGTGGGGCTCGTGGACTGTCTGAATGGTCCTCCAGGGTGGGGCTCGTGGACTGTCTGAATGGTCCTCCAGGGTAGGGCTGGTGGACTGTCTGAATGGTCCTCCAGGGTGGGGCTCGTGGACTGTCTGAATGGTCCTCCAGGGTGGGGCTCGAGGACTGTCTGAATGGTCCTCCAGGGTGGGGCTCGTGGACTGTCTGAATGGTCCTCCAGGGTAGGGCTGGTGGACTGTCTGAATGGTCCTCCAGGGTGGGGCTCGTGGACTGTCTGAATGGTCCTCCAGGGTGGGGCTCGAGGACTGTCTGAATGGTCCTCCAGGGTGGGGCTCGAGGACTGTCTGAATGGTCCTCCAGGGTGGGGCTGGTGGACTGTCTGAATGGTCCTCCAGGATGGGGCTCGTGGACTGTCTGAATGGTCCTCCAGGATGGGGCTGGTGGACTGTCTGAATGGTCCTCCAGGGTGGGGCTGGTGGACTGTCTGAATGGTCCTCCAGGGTGGGGCTCGTGGACTGTCTGAATGGTCCTCCAGGGTGGGGCTCGTGGACTGTCTGAATGGTCCTCCAGGGTGAGGCTCGTGGACTGTCTGAATGGTCCTCCAGGGTGGGGCTCTCATCGCCAGCCTCCCACTCATCTAAGAGTTATTAGTACTGTAGGTTTTATCACAAAATCTGTGAGTCTATAGGACACTCAGCATGGCCACATGGTTAATACCTACAGACCACATTGTATCACTGCACTAAGTTAGGCACAGCGAATGAGACTCAATGGATGGTTTGGCCTCTGTGTGAACCAGGAAGATGACTCTGTAAGGTAACAGCTGAAGCGCGTCGCCTGAAATGCATTTAAACATGACTTAATGCACCACTTCAACTCCACTCTGAAGTGTTAGACCTTTTGGTAGTCAGAGAATGCAGCGTGCTTGTCATGCTTGGTATGCCGGTGACTCATCAGCAGAGTGTGTGTGAAAGGAAAAGGGGGATACCTAGTCAATTGTACAACTGAATGCATTCACCTGAACTGTGTGTAAATTGTGTTTACTGTGTGTGTGTGTGTGTGTGTCAGTCCTCTTGTCTGTATAAGTGGGAAGAAGTCACCCAGTCAAAGAGATGGGGAAGTAAACAAGGTTAGAAGATTAGCACATTGCTTTTCCCCTCAGAGCCATAGATGTCTCCCTCTCTCTCTCATTTGCTTTGCATGGGAAATGCAGTGTCATTGGTTTTACATAGCAGCTGAAATCTCAGGCTTTGTGTCATTGAAGCAGGTGTCTGAATCCTCACCTAGACGCGATTCTTCACACGTCCCCTGTTAAACCTCACAGATCCCCCACGACTGTCATTTTATTCTTACTGTGTGTGCGTGTTGAGGTGCAAGGGGTAACTCGATAAGCTAATCCTACCCCCGTTTCATTTGCGCCGCCCAAGGAACCTCATGCAGAGTGGCTAGATGCGTTACCGTGAGAGCAAAGCGTCTGTCCCATAACATAAAACTCAAGTCGTGACACTCGAGGCCGTTTACCTTTGTACACACTGAACTCCAACACATCTTTATTCGCTAACTTCATCATGACACGTAGTGCGTCAAAACAACACATTAACACACCCAGCAGCTGCTTCTGTCACCTGGCTAGAAGCTACCATAGACAAGTGATTCCACCATGTTAAATACCATTTAGTACAGTTACAACACAGACAATCAGGCATTTTTCATATCAGTCTGTTGGTGCATCCAGTCCCCTGTACTGCACACAGTTTCTTTAAGTGTCCCTTAAATATAAAAGGGCTCTGGGTGGCTGGCCTGGTGCCAGCTTGGGTTGCCTGCCTGGGGCTTTTCCTCTCAATGACTCTGCCTTGTGATCAACCAGCCAATACTGTATACTTCCCTTCCCCTCAATTTGATTTGACCCTCTTTTCAATTCCTGCTGCTACTCCACTAGGTCAATACCAGACACATTCATAAAGACAGTCACATGTGGAGTTGACTTTTGGGATGGTTACATTTGACATGCATTCAATAATATGATCGTTGTGAATACTCTGATTTGAATATAATAGTTTGATTCAAATGTTGACATGCTTTGCAAGAAGAAAGGTGTCCCTTCTAATTGAGAGAACGGTTCAGAAGGTTAGGGATCGATGACAGGAAGCCATCTAAATATATGCACATTCCCCTCCATTTCTGCACCAATTGGTAGATTTAAAAAGACTCTGATCTTGTAGATAATTTAGTATTTGTGATTCATAAAAAAAAACTGGTTTGGAGAACACGCACAAAATATATTGTGTAGTTGACTTTTGAGTCATCTCAATGAGATGTAGGCTATGTCCTCTTATTGGGTACATTTTTACATGCATTTTGATAATATGATCGTTGTGAATACTCTGATTTAATAATAGTTTGATTCAAATGTTTACATGCTTTGCAAGAAGACTGATTTCCCTTACAATCTGGTTGACATGGACAGCTGATACTCCCATCAGGCTACCTGCAGAAAAACGCCATTCAAAACAAACGTTCCATCACAGCGATCATATATATTCTGAGTTCAGATACACAAACTTTGTGTATCTTCAAAATGGTTCATTCTTAACGATTTCCCCGAACTCACTAGCGCCAAAGAGGGAGGCTCACGCTGGTCACGCACAGCTAAAATGTTCTAATAATTAGAAACATTGGTCAAAAATCAAGGTGTTTTAGTCAGTTTATCCTATCCGACCCGATAAAAGGCCCAGTGCCACCAAAAAACGTGATTTTCCTGTGTTATATATATTTCCACATTATGCGGTTGGAATAATACTGTAATGAAGTTTGCTTGACCACCTGAGAGAGGGAGCAAGTACTGGATTGAGCAGAGTAGCGTGAGGCTGCCACCCCCTTTGTCTGACCGGTATGGTCCGGCGGCGGAAGTTAGGACACACTCATCACAGATATAGCTAACATTGAACTTTTATTAAATACACCATTTCATAAGACGACGTGCATGAAATGCTAGGTGACCTACTAAATTCCTGAAGTCTCTGTAACCCAATCAGGAGGGCTGCATTGACCTGAAGGTGTAAGGCACACAGGCTATTAAGTGTGATAACATGCTATGAAGTTACACTACATACACACACACACACACACTAGTGAGATATACAGTACCAGTCAAAAGTTGACACATCTACTAATTCGAGGGTTTTTCTTTATTTGTACTATTTTCTACATTATAGAATGGTTGAAGACATCAAAACTATGAAATAACACATATGGAATCATGTAATAAGCAAAAAAAGTGTGTTATATTTTAGATTCTTCAAAGTAGCCACCCTTTGCCTTGATGATAGCTTTGCACACGCTTGGAATTCTGTCAACCAGCTTCACCTGGAATGCTTTTTCCAACAGTCTTGAAAGAGTTCCCACATATGCTGAGCACTTGTTGGCTACTTTTCCTTCACCCCGCAGTCCAACTCATCCCAAACCATCTCAATTGGGTTGAGGTTGGGGGATTGTGTAGGCCAGGTCATCTGATTCAGCACTCCATCACTTTCTGTCTTGGTCAAATAGCCCATACACAGCCTGGAGGTGTGTTGGGTCATTGTCCTGTTTAAAAACAAAAGATAGTCCCACTAAGCGCAAACCAGATGGGAAAGCGTATTGCTGCAGAATGCTGTGGTAGCCATGCTGGTTAAGTGTACCTTGAATTCTAAATAAAATCACAGACTGTGTCAGCAGCAAAGTACCATCATACCACCTCCTCCATGCTTCACGGTGGGAACCACACATGCGGAGACCATCCGTTCACCTGCGTCTCACAAAAACAGCGTTTGGAACCAAAAATCTCAAATCAAAAATCTCAAACCAAAGAACAGATTTTCACAGGTCTAATGTCCATTGCTCGCGTTTCTTGGCCCAAGCAAGTCTCTTCTTATTATTGGTGTCCTTTAGTAGTGGTTTCTTTGCAGTTAGAGCGTTGGACTAGTAACCGGAAGGTTCAAACCCCTGAGCTGACAAGGTACAAATCTGTCGTTCTGCTCCTGAACAGGCAGTTAACAGACTGTTCCTAGGCTGTCATTGAAAATAAGAATTTGTTCTTAACTGACTTGCCTAGTTAAATAAAGGTTAAAAAATGAAGGCCTGATTCACACAGTCTCCTCTGAACAATTGATGTTGAGATGTTGTCTGCTACTTGAACTTTGAAGCATTTATTTGGGCTGTAATTTCTGAGGCTGTTAACTCTAATGAACTTATCCCCTGCAGCAGAGGTCACTCTGGATCTTCCTTTCCTGTGGCGGTCCTCATGAGAGCCAGGTTCATCATAGCGCTTGGTTTTTGCGACCACACTTGAAGAAAAGTTCAAAGTTCTTAATGTTCCGTATTGACTGACCTTCATGTCTTAAAGTAATGATGGACTGTCGTTTCTCTTTGCTTATTTGAGCTGTTCTTGCCATAATAAGGACTTGGTCTTTTACCAAATAGGGCTATCTCTGTATACCACCCCTACTTTGTCACAACACAACTGACTGGCTCAAACACATTAAGAAGGAAGGAAATTCCACAAATGTACTTTTAACAAGGCACACCTGTTAATTGAAATGCATTCCAGGTGATTACCTCATGAAGCTGATTGAGAGAATGCCAATAGTGTGCAAAGCTGTCATCAAGGCAAAGGGTGGCTATTTGAAGAATCTCATATTAAGTATATTTTGATTTAATCAACACTTTTTTGTGTAAATGTTTGTCTAAACATAACAAGATGCACCAACTGAGACATAAACTGAAAAGTTCCACAGACATGTGACCAACAGAAATTGAATAATGTGTCCCTGAACAAAGGGGGGTCAAAATCAAAAGTATCAGTATCTGGTGTGGCCATCAGCTGCATTAAGTACTGCAGTGCATCTCCTCGTCATGGACTGCACCAGATTTGGCAGATCTTGCTGTGAGATGTTACCCCACTTGTCCAACAAGGCACTTGCAAGTTCCCGGACATTTCTGGGGGGAATGGCCCTAGCCCTCACCCTCCGATCCAACAGGCCTCAGACGTGCTCAATGGGATTGAGATCCGGGCTGTTCCCTGGCCATGGCAGAACACTATCATTCCTGTGTTGCAGGAAATCCCGCACAGAACGAGCAGTATGGCTTTTGGCATTGTCATGCTGGAGGGCCATGTCAGGATGAGCCTGCAGGAAGGGTACCACATGAGGGAGGAGGATGCCTTCCCTGTAACACACAGCATTGAGATTTCCTGCGATGACAACAAGTTCAGTCCGATGATGCTATGACACACCGCTCCAGACCATGATGGACCCTCCACCTCCAAATCAATCCCGCTCCAGAGTACAGGCCTCGGTGTAACGCTCATTTCTTCGACGATAAACGCCAAATCCGACCATCACCATTTAATAGTCAAAATAAAGAAAAACCCTGGAATGAGTTGGTGTGTCCAAACTTTTGACTGGTACTGCACATTTAAGGAGAACTGAAGTATCTACTACTACTTCACTGCAAACTGGGCTTAGCCCAATGAAAAGCTTAATTGTACAAACATGCAATTCACTGCAGGGGCATAATAGCCTACACACTGTCCAGAGACCCACAGGTGATAATAGAGACATAGAACCCCCCCCCCCCCCCACCCCCACACTGAGCTACAGTCTGCAATCCCCCAACATTCATCAAAGCACAGCTCCTCTGCCAAGACCAGCCTGCGCTCTCGGCTCTGCCTTAAAAGTTTCTCAGCATCCCGGGCAGAGTCTTGCAAGCAAGCACAAGTGTGAGCAATTAGTTCATGTTTAAGTGACGTCCTCCCTCACCACAATACTGTGAAAATTACAGTGCAGTTTAGTGTCAGAGCTGTTTGAAAAGACCGCTTGAAATGTCCGCTTGTTTTGGTGGGGGGTTTTGGCCTGCCTCGTGACATCTCTAGGTGGTAAATTAGTTAATAGACCAATAAAAAGAGAGTTCCAAACTGCTCTGCCAATAACAGCTAGTTCAGTCCCCTGCCCACTCCCAAAAATTGCTCTTTGCTAAGGAGCTATTTTTGTTTCTTTTGGACTATTTTAATTGAAAACAATCACAGTAAGGTACTTCATTGTTACTCAGAAGTGATTTGATATGGAGAAAAACATCTGCATTAGGCTTAAGATAATCAGAGTAACCTATACCAAACTGAGTTTTGCCATAATTAGCTTAACGGTAGACCCCGCTATACGAAGTAGATGCAGAAAGTAAACAGCATAGCGGGTCAATTTCCACAACCAAGAGCTTTGAAGCGCGAGGCTCAACTTCGGTAAGAGCGTGAAGCGAACCCGTGATCATGCGCAGATACCGCGTGAGAGCGAAGTCTTGCATCTCTACCTTTTTTAATATCGAATTACTGTGCATGTAAACACATTCACTGAGACACACATAGAAAAAGGTTGACACACAGGATAAGAGATTGAGAGTTTAGCTCTGTTAGAAAAAGGGCCCGGTTCAGATTTTATATGGCTTTCCTATGCATTTTAATTTAAACACTTCACAGTATTTGGTATTCAGACTTAACTTATGCAGGTGTGCAAAGGAGTTATTTGGGAGAGGAATACATTTAATTAAACCATTGAAAACCCTCCCACTTGCTGGCCAACAAGTTTCCTCATGGAGTTTTCATTCAATGGGACTTTCAGTACATTTATCTAAAGCCAACTTTTCTAATACGGTGTACTTAAATTAGAATTTTGAGGGAACGTTAGGGATCAATGACATATTTCTACACCAGTTGGTAGATTAAAAAATACTCTGATCTTGTAGATCATTTAGAATTAGGAAAGTATTTATGAATCATAAAGAAAACAGGTTTGGAGAGCCTTTACGAACTAAATATATTGATGAATAAAAAAATACATTGGTTTGATTCATCTTGAAAGTTGCCATATTCAAATTGTTCAAACCACGAAATGTTGAAAAGTGTACAATAGGGGTTGAACAAAAGTCCTGTAAATAACCTATTCCTCACTAATCATGGAACTGGAATGACAATGGTCAAGTTGTCGTGATCCGTGTGCCAGGTTCCAGGTTTAAAAAGCTGCCACCACCATGCTTCACCGTAGGTATGGTGCCAGGTTCCAGGTTTAAAAAGCTGCCACCACCATGCTTCACCGTAGGTATGGTGCCAGGTTTCCTCCAGACGTGACGCTTGGCATTCAGGCCAAAGAGTTCAATATTGGTTTCATCAGACCAGAGAGTCTTGCTTCTCATGGTCTGAGAGTCCTTTAGGTGTCTCCAAGCGGGCTGTCATGTGCCTGTTTTTTTATTTGTAATAAATTTGCAAAAATGTCTAACCTGCTTTTGCTTTGTTATTATGGGGTATTGTGTGTAGATTGATGAGGGGGTAAACAAATATATATAATTCATTTTAGAATAAGCCTGTAATTTAACTAAATGTGTGAAAAGTCAAGGGTCTGAATACTTTCTGAATGCACTTTAGGCTACATATCTCAAATTATTGTACAGCGTTAGCTTAATATGATCTACTATTGCTAGCAACCCTCAGGAACAACTACACGCACGTGACAGAGGAAAGAAAGGTAAACGAAATGGAATGTAAAGGAATGATGCCAAATGTACATATTCAAGGAAACAAACACTAAAGTTTTAAATCTTTGTGGAAATAACTGACGGTGGCTACCAATAGTGGCTAATATTTAACATACAAATAGTTTTTTTAAATTGAGAAAAGCCGGGCAATATAATTCAAACATTCTAGAGCGCATAAATCAACCCGGTAGGTTCGGCGCTACAGAACTGTATAGCTTGGACCTCCAAATTTCATCCCGGCAAATTAGGAGGACATACAATTAAAATTGTGAATAATGGCACAGCTATTTATAGCCTTCTTCACTGTGGAAAAGGGGCCAAAATGCAGATAATGTTAATATGATTTTCAGTTTGCTTCCATTTGACTTGGTTTCACATTCATCTCCGGCGATCATAAAGAACAATGATTTAAAGCAATTGCTATTGGTAATTACAATCTTCTTCTCCAAACGGATTCCTCATTTACCTAGCTCTTATCAATTATACATTATAGTGCATGGTGTTATTTCCATCGGAAGTAGTAGGTTTTTCCACCTGGAACCGACTGGTGCTCGGCCTTATTCATGGTTTCCTCACAAGTAAAGGTGGTGGAATTCTGAGGGAATTGAGTCAGGGGCAGAATACGGCATATTGGTAGACACACCTCCAACTATGATCTCCAGCCCAAAATTAATAGCTGGCTGTCATGCGTTTCCTCATGCTTAAATTCAAGGTCAGAATATGCATAGAGAGGATGGCATAGAAAGGGCATGAATCCCCCACTAAGTGAACACAATAATGACTCCCACACAACATATATACACTCGCAAATCATCCATTTTATTGACAAACACAACTTTTCGGGTCAAGACATACAGAAAAGGAAGTGAATTTATGGGGTCACATGAACAGCGTGTGTGTGAAATAGCTTGTCTGGATGTCCTCAACTCAAAGCCAGAGGTGTACTCCGGTGGCGAGTGGCATTGATTTACGCAGTCCCGTTCCTGTGTGTGTGTTGTGACTCTAGACTGTGTGAGGGGATTTTAGCTCGGGCACAACGTTTTCTTTATGGCCTTTTACCCACGGGACCCGGCGTGCCGAACGGGATGGAGACCTCATGACTGCAGTCTGGGGCGGCACGTCCCCCTTACCCTCCCTCCTCCCCCTTCCCCCCCTCCCTCTGCTCCTAACCCTCCCTCCTCCCTCCTCCCCCTCCTCCTCCCCTCCTTTCTGTGTATCTCCTTTGTCTGATAAGAGGTTGGGCTCCACGCCCCATTCATGTCATGTGCTGCTCATCACCATCGCATGGCAACAACGCACACAAGAACGTGTGTTTATGTCTCTGACTGACTGGCAGTGTGTGTCTCGGGAATGTATTTTGAATGTGCTTGGCACTTCACATTTAGCATTTTGCTATTTTTTTGTGTGTGTGTTGTATCTAAGTGTTTTAGCATGTGGTAGCAGTGGACCAAGGAGCAGATCTGTGAGTGGTGTTCGGTCCCTGTGAGTGAGTGTGTGTGGTCTGGGTCGCCGGCTTTTAGTACTGCAGGTCCTCCACTCACCATTCATCCATACCCATGCCTCTCTCCATCCATCTCTAGTCTATCCTCTCTCCATCCATCTCTAGTCTATCCTCTATCAATCCTCTCTCCATCCATCTCTAGTCTATCCTCTATCTAACCTCTCTCCATGCATCTCTAGTCTATCCTCTATCTAACCTCTCTCCATGCATCTCTAGTCTATCCTCTATCTAACCTCTCTCCATGCATCTCTAGTCTATCCTCTATCCATCCATCTCTAGTCTATCCTCTATCAATCCTCTCTCCATCCATCTCTAGTCTATCCTCTATCTAACCTCTCTCCATCCATCTCTAGTCTATCCTCTATCTAACCTCTCTCCATGCATCTCTAGTCTATCCTCTATCCATCCATCTCTAGTCTATCCTCTATCAATCCTCTCTCTATCCATCTCTAGTCTATCCTCTATCTAACCTCTCTCCATCCATCTCTAGTCTATCCTCTATCTAACCTCTCTCCATGCATCTCTAGTCTATCCTCTATCCATCCATCTCTAGTCTATCCTCTATCAATCCTCTCTCCATCCATCTCTAGTCTATCCTCTATCTAACCTCTCTCCATGCATCTCTAGTCTATCCTCTATCAATCCATCTCTAGTCTATTCTCTATCCATCCTCTCTCCATCCATCCTCTATCTAACCTCTCTCCATGCATCTCTAGTCTATCCTCTATCAATCCATCTCTAGTCTATTCTCTATCCATCCTCTCTCCATCCATCTCTAGTCTATCCTCTATCTAACCTCTCTCCATCCATCTCTAGTCTATCCTCTATCAATCCATCTCTAGTCTATCCTCTATCTAACCTCTCTCCATCCATCTCTAGTCTATCCTCTATCAATCCATCTCTAGTCTATTCTCTATCCATCCTCTCTCCATCCATCCTCTATCTAACCTCTCTCCATGCATCTCTAGTCTATCCTCTATCAATCCATCTCTAGTCTATTCTCTATCCATCCTCTCTCCATCCATTTCTATTCTCTATCTATCCTCTCTCCATCCATCTCTAGTCTCTATCCTCTATCCATCCATCTTCTCTCCATCCATCCTCTCCTGTGGACCAAGGAGCAATCCATCCTGTGATTGTTGCATGAGATACTGTATTACATTCAGACACACACACACATACATACATGAACACACACGTGACTACACTAGATACAAACACACACACACACCTTCAGGGGATGTTATCCTTGCTGTAGAACAAACAACAAGACAATTGTAGCATTTCAATGATTGGGCTATAGCATTATAGGTTTATGAAATCCAATATCAGTTCTGGCCTCATCAACCTGCTACAAGCTGTGTCCAAACATCTCACCAATAATGGAGAGACAGAGAGCATTGTTGACCTGTAAGGTCAAGGTCGGACTGCTGCTGGATCAGCTGGATTGATCTGTGGACATAAACATGTATGCTGGGCCTGTACACGCCTGTGATTGAGGGCTTTGGGAGTTTGTGTGTGTCCTCTTTTAAGGATCATTCGTCTATGTGTGCGTCTGGCCCCTGGTGGGGGTTATTCATTGTGTGTGTGTGTGCGTGTGCATGCCCTCTGGTACAGGGTGTGTGTGCCCTCTGGTACGGGGTGTGTGTCTGTGTGCGTGCCCTCTGGTACGGGGTGTGTGTCTGTGTGCGTGCCCTCTGGTACGGGGTGTGTGTCTGTGTGCATGCCCTCTGGTACAGGGTGTGTGTGCCCTCTGGTACGGGGTGTGTGTGCCCTCTGGTACGGGGTGTGTGTGTGCATGCCCTCTGGTACGGGGTGTGTGTGTGCATGCCCTCTGATAAGGGGTGTGTGTGTGCATGCCCTCTGATAAGGGGTGTGTGTGTGTGTGCGTGCCCTCTGGTACGGCGTGTGTGTGCGTGCCCTCTGGTACGGCGTGTGTGTGTGTGTGCCCTCTGGTACAGCGTGTGTGTGTGTGTGTGCCCTCTGGTACAGCGTGTGTGTGTGTGTGTGTGTGCGTGCCCTCTGGTACGGGGTGTGTGTCTGTGTGCGTGCCCTCTGGTACGGGGTGTGTGTCTGTGTGCGTGCCCTCTGGTACGGGGTGTGTGTCTGTGTGCATGCCCTCTGGTACAGGGTGTGTGTGCCCTCTGGTACGGGGTGTGTGTGCCCTGTGGTACGGGGTGTGTGTCTGTGTGCGTGCCCTCTGGTACGGGGTGTGTGTGTGCATGCCCTCTGATAAGGGGTGTGTGTGTGTGTGCGTGCCCTCTGGTACGGCGTGTGTGTGCGTGCCCTCTGGTACGGCGTGTGTGTGTGTGTGCCCTCTGGTACAGCGTGTGTATGTGTGTGCCCTCTGGTACAGCGTGTGTGTGTGTGTGCGTGCCCTCTGGTACGGGGTGTGTGTGTGTGCGTGCCCTCTGGTACGGGGTGTGTGTGTGTGTGTGTGTGTGCCCTCTGGTACGGGGTGTGTGTGTGTGTGTGGGTGTGAATGGACAGAGAGCTATTAGCTACACATTACATTGCCCCTGTTTTTGATGTGTGGGCTTTAAATGTGCTCTTTCTACATGGCCTGTCTTTAACAAGCCCAGTGGGAATGGGCTTTCTCAGAGAGGGCTTGAGCTCCTGGTAGGAATATATATTGCCTCAGCGTTTGTGTCTGCAGTGTGTGTGGCTGCTAGTAGGGGGGGTGGCATTCGCCTCTGTGTGTGTGTGTGCGCGCCTGTCAGCGTGTATCGCGCGTGTGTGTGAGTGAGGAGCAACGGTTGTAACTCACAGTGACTGTAAGCAGAGGCCCTGGCAGGGTGGGACAGCTGTAGATCTGGCCTCAGCGGGGCTGCTGCGGTGCCGGTGGGCCCTTCTCCATGTCACACACAGACCACCAAGCCTCCCTCCAACACTGCTGCCTGTCAGAGACCTGCCACAGGCCCACAGCACAGACCAGCTCAGGTAGCACATAGTCAAAACATACGGTGAAATAACAGCCAGGCTGAGAGAGAGAAAGGGTGAGAATGAAGGAGAGAGAGGGGGTCAGAAGAGGAAAAGAGAGGAGTATACATGTAGGTAAAGAAAGAGAGAGGTGGGGTGATAGAAAGAGCGGGGTAGAGGGAAAGAAAGAGGTGTGTGTATGTTTAGTCAAGTCAACCTGTGTGGTTTTCCCGTACTCCTTTTTGCTATTCTCCTTTTTCTAGTCCTCCTGGTTTTGACCCTTGCCTATTTCTGGACTCTGTACCCACCTGCCTGACCATTCTGCCTGCCTTGACCACGAGCCTGTCTGCCACTCTGTACCTCCTGGACTCCGATTTGGACTTTTTTGCCTGTCCATGACCATTCTCTCCCTTTGGATGATTCAACATTGTAAGACTTCAACCATCTGCCTCCGGTGTCTGCATCTGGGTCTCACCTTGTGGGTCTCACCCAGCAGACTTGGACCAGCTCCACCACGCTGTCTCCCTGCAGGGAGCCACCATTAGGAGACATGAGGTGTCTCTACAGGGCCCTTTGGAAGGGCTCAGGTCCTTGATGGAACGCCACGAACATGGGTTAAAGGCTATTATGGAGCAAATGAGGGAGTTGGCTCAGAGGCTACCTCTGACAAACCCCAATCACCCAGTAATTCTTCACCTATCTGTGGTGAGTTTATACAGCCCATCCCGGCTCCCCGAGAACTCTGCTTACCTCCTCTGGAGTGATATTCAGGGAATCCTGGTACCTGCCGGGGTTTTCTTTCTCAGTGCTCGCTTATTTCTGAGCTAGAGCCATCTTCGTTTCCTTGAGATAGGTCGAAGATAGTGTATATTATTACACTAATGTCAGGATGGGCGCTCTCCTGGGCTATGGCAGTTTGGGAGCAACAATCTGCCGTTTGTGGTCATCTGGAGGAATTCATGGCAGAAGTGAGAAAGGTATTTGAGTCTCTAGTTTCCGGAAGAAAGGCAGCCAGTAAATTGCTTGACTTACGCCAACTCCCGTAGTGTGGCAGACTACGCGGTTGATTTTCGCACATTGGCCGCCGAGAGTGCCTGGAATCCGGAGTTTCTTTCCGATACTTTGTTTTGCGCGGATTATCTGATGCGGGAAAGGATGAGCTAGCTGCTCGGGAATTGCAGATGGATCTCGACTCCCTTCTTGCCCTTACCATTAAAATTGATGGACGCCTAAAGGACCGCAAGAGTGAGAGGCGGTCTGGTCTCAGGCACACTCGCGCACCCGCTATGGCGCGTTCACCTCCAAGGGAATCTGGAAGTTTCCGAAGCCAGCTCTTACGAGAGGATTGGAAGCCACCCGAGCCCTCTCGGGAATCCACGACGGGTGAGTTGGATACTCCTGAGCCTATGCATTTGGGAAGAGCTAGGTTATCAGTTGGGGAAAGCTCACGAAGGATGAATAATAACTGTTGTCTGTACTGTGGAGGGGCAGGAGATTTTACAGCTACCTGCCCTATTAGGAAACCCTTGTCTCTAGTGGGTACCAGCACTATGGTGAGTCAGAATGGGAGTTCCCTAATTCCCATCACCCGCCCACCCTTTTTTGCTCTTGTGCTGTGGGGAGACCAATCTCAGTCTCTCCGAGTGCTTACAGACATTCATCAGCCCCAGAGTCATATGGATGCCACGATAGCTTCGGAGCATGGTATTCACACTCAGCCTCTCTCTGTGCTCACGGATGCTAGGGCACTGGATGGCCGCTCTATAGGGGAAGTCACCCATAGTACTGTGCCCGTTCAATTACGGGTTTCTGGTAATAACAGTGGGACAATGCAGTTCCTCCTCATTGCATCTCCCCATGTTCCGGTTGTTTTGGGATTTTCCTGGCTTCAAAAGCACAATCCAATGGATTGGACCACAAGCTCCATCCTAGGTTGGAGCCCATTTTGCCATTCCCACTGTCTTCAAGCAGCACAGCCTTCCTCAAGTCATCTTCCTCTGGATGTTAGCAAGACTGTGGATGTCTGCTATCCCCACAGAATACCATGTCCTCCTGGAAGTGTTCAGCAAGGCACGTGCTACTTCCTTCCCCCCGCACTGTCCTTATGCTTGTCTCATTGATCTTCTCCCAGGCATTACACCACCTCGGGGTCGATTGTATTCTCTGTCTGGACCAGAGACCAAAGCTATAGAGGATTCTCTGGCTACTGGGGCTGTCCGTCCGTCTGCATCTCCTGCCGGCGCATGCTTTTTCTTTGTGGAGATAAAGGACAAGACCCTGCGTCCGTGCATTGACTAGCGGGGACTTAATGACATTACTGTCAAGAATTGTTACCCCCCCCACTTCTTTTCGGCATTTGAACCTCTCCAGGGGGCCACCATATTTTCCAAGTTGGACCTTCGAAATGCCTACCACCTGGTTCGGCTACGCGAGGGGGATAAGTGGAAGACAGCCTTCAACACAGCCAGTGGACATTATGAGTACCAGGTCATGCCATTTGGACTCACCAAAGCCCCCGCTGTTTTCCAGGCTTTGGTCAATGATGTGCTTCGGGACATGCTAAACCGGTTTGTGTTTGCGTACTTTGACGTCATCCTCTTTTTTCCACCACCGATCTGCACAAGAACATGTTCTTCATGTCAGACTGTTCCTTCAGCGCCTCCTGGAGAACCAACTGTTTGTGAAAGCCTAGAAGTGTGAGTTCCACCGCTCTACAATAACCTTTCTGGGATATGTCATTGCTGAGGGCAATGTTCAGATGGATCCTGGAAAGGTGACAGCAGTGGTGGATTGGCCTCAACCAATGTCCAGGGTGCAGTTGCAAACGGTTTCTTGGGTTTGCAAACTTCTACCACCGTTTCATTTGGGACTACAGCACCCTGGCGACCCCCCTCTTGGCACTCACCTCTCCCAAGGTACAGTTAAAATGGTCTCCAGCTGTTGACAAAGCCTTTGTGGACCTGAAGCATCGGTTCACAACAGCACCCATCCTCATCCATCCGGACCCCTCGCGTCAATTTGTGGTGGAAGTGGACGTTTTGGATGTTGGAGTGGGGGCCATCCTGTCCCAGCGATCTGACCAGGACCAGAAGCTTCATCCCTGTGCCGTCCAGTCCCATCTCAATCCTGCTGAAAGGAACTACAATGTCAGCAACCGAGAACTCCTGGCGGTGAAGATGGTGTTAGAAGAGTGGAAGTACTAGCCTGAAGGAGCAGAACAGCCATTCCTGGTATGGACTGATCATAAAAACCTGGAATATGTCCATACAGCCAAGTGCCTCAACTCCAGGCAGGGCCGGTGGGCCCTCCTGTTCATCAGATTTAACTTCACCATCTCCTACCGCCCAGGGTCAAAGAATGTGAAGCCTGATGCCCTCTCCCGCCTATACAGTTCCTCTGCCACACCCTCGACCTCTGAAACCGTTCTTCCTACCTCATGCCTTGCTGCCACTGTGGATTGGGGTATTGAGAACCACAACGCTCCCAGCCTGGACCTGAAGGGGGCCCAGTTAACCGGCTGTTTGTCCCTAATCCAGTCCGGTCCTGGAATGGGCTCATTCCTCCAGGCTGACCTGTCATCCAGGGTCCCGTCGTACACTAGCCTTCCTCTGACAACGTTTCAGGTGGTCCGGCCTTCGTCGCCGCATGCACAGTGTGTGCTCAGAACAAGACTCCACGGCAAGCTCCTTCTGGCCTCCTTCAGTCACTACCGGTCCCTCATCGTCCCTGGTCTCATATCTCTGGACTTTGTCACTGGGCTCCCTCTGTCTGATGTACTGTGTACTGTCACTCCCTGATCTGTTTCACCTGTTCCTGTGATTGTCTCCACCCCCTCCAGGTGTCGCTTATTTTCCCCAGTGTATTTATCCCTGTGTTTCCTGTCTCTCTGTGCCAGTTCGTTTTGTATGTTTAGTCAAGTCAACCAGTGTGTTTTTCCCGTTCCCGTGCTATTCTCCTTTTTCTAGTCCTCCTGGTTTTGACCCTTGCCTGTTTCTGGACTCTGTACCCGCCTTCCTGACCATTCTGCCTGCCTTGACCACAAGCCTGTCTGCCACTCTGTACCTCCTGGACTCTGATCTGGTTTACACCTTTTTGTCTGTCCATGACCATTCTCTTGCCTACCCCTTTGGATTATTAAACATTGTAAGACTCCAACCATCTGCCTCCTGTGTCTGCATCTGGGTCTCGCCTTGTGCCTTGATAGAGAGTGAAAGAGAGCGGGGGAGATGGAAAGGGGGAGAGTTTGACCTATGACCCACAAGTTAAATATGTCCTCCCTCTTCAACCTGATCTCTTCAAGCTGTGTGGTCTTCATTTCCACCCGTCATTGGATGCTTTATGACCTTTAACCGAGCCTATACATATAATATGTATACAGTGAATACATTCATTCAACGTTAATTCAACATTTGGGATAGAAATTGTAAGAGTTGAGTCTGTGTTGTGAAAGCGTTTGAGAGGTAGTGTAAGGAGGATGTTGTTTTTACCTGACAACTGCAGCCGTGGTTTTGAATGTAGCAGAGACGCTTGCTACCTTAAGATGTTTACGTTGGCGGCAGTTGGTGTTCTGGCTGTTTACTTGCTGTCAATGGCAATTCCCTATTTGGTGGAGGTTGAGAAACTCCATGGAAGCCATCTGGTAAACCACTCTAAACAAGGCAGATGACATTGTTATGGCATTGTTCAAACATACATACAGCACAGTCGGTTTCCCTACCATATTCAAAATACGTTGTAGTCGACCGAGGATACAGCGCATGACCACCTCAACCTGAGGACTTTAAGGTCCATCCAAACATCTCAATACATACTGGAAGTTTAAAGTGATGTACTCCAATTTAGTAGGGAAGTAAATATAGGGACACTTTCGGAAGGGAAAACAAGTGTCACTGTGTACATTGCCTTCGAAGTATTGACACACCTTTACTTTTTCCACATTTTGTTGTGTTACAGCCTGAATTTATAATCGATTCAATTGAGATTTTGTGTCACTGGCCTATACACTATACCCAATAATGTCAAAATGGAATTGTTTTTCTACATTTTACAAATTAATAAAAATGAAAAGCCCTTTTATGGAAAGCCTAGATAAGTTCAGGAGTAAAAATATGCTTAACAACTCATGTTGAATGGACTCACTGTGCAATAATAGTGTTTAACATGCTTTTTGACTTGACTATCTCTGTACCCCACACATACAATGATCTGTAAGGTCCCTCAGTCGAGCAGTGAATTTCAAACCCAGATTAAACCACAAAGACCAGGGAGGCTTTCCAATGTCTCCCAAAGAAGGGCACCTATTGGTAGATGCCAAATACATATTTAAAAAGCAGACTTTGAGCATGGTGAAGTTTTTAATTACACTTTGGATGGTGTATCAATACACCCAGTCACTACATAGATACAGGCATCCTTCCTAACTCATTTGCCAGAGAGGAAGGAAACCGTTCAGGGACTTCACCATGAGGCCAATGGTGACTTTAAAACAGTTACAGAGTTTAATAGCTGTGATGGGAGAAAACTGAGGATGGATCAACAACATTGTAGTTACTCCGCAATAGTAACCTGAATGAAAGAAGGAAGCCTGTACAGAATACAAATATTCCAAAACATGCATCCTGTTTGCAATAAGGCAGTAAATCTATGCCAAGACATGAAAATGGCTGTCTAGAAATGATCAACAACCAGCTTGACAGTGCTTGAAGAATTTAAAAAAGAAGAATGTGCTAATATTGTACAATTCAGGTGTGCAAAGCTCAGAGACTTACCCAGAAAACGTCACAGCTGTAGTTGCTGCCAAAGGTGATTCTAACAAGCCTTTAAATTTTCAATACATTTGCTAAAATGTCTAAAGACATGTTTTCACTTCGGAAGTATTTCGGGTATTGTGTGTAGATGGGTGAAAAGAAAATCTATTTAATCAATTTTGAATTCCGGCTGTAAATAATGTGGAATAAGTCAGGGGTGTGAATACTTTCTGAAGGCACTGTGTGCATTTACCGGGCTCAGCTCAAAGCAACCTGTAGCTGGGAGGGAGGGAGTCAACATGGACACACACTTCCTCAGGGCAACACACTGAGAGGTGATCTATTGGAGTTGGGTGACAGATACTGAGAATGCCCGGGCCTAAATTCAGCCCTCCACTTCATCAAAAACATCCTTCCTGCTTGGCCTGGGTGAGGGATGTGTACACTTCTCTTGACGGCTGGGAGCAAGGCAAACAGGCCATGCAGCGTGTCACACTTAAATATCTCCCCCTGTCTGGCGAGAGATACATTCACATAGAGGAAGGAACGCACGCACGCACACACACACACAGGTGCACGCCGAGGTACACACACACACACACAGGTGGGTGAAAACACACACACAATCATAGTGTGACCCACATACCAGGCAGCTGCATAGAAAATGGGAGAGGAGAGCAGAGAAAAGCACCAGTTCACTCCAGCCCCTTGTTAATCTACTAGTATAAATCTCACCCAGCCATCCCTTCCCATGTCCCACTCCACACCATTGCAAACGGCAGCCTGCATGAGAGGAAAGTCCCGACCTTTATTTATTTGATCTATCCTTTATTTAACCTGGCGAGTCCCACTGAGATGGTCATCTGGTTGATTCTCTAAGCTCATGACTACATAATGCTCTGTACAGTACAACAGACCTATACAACCGTAGTCAGTCAGCCAATCAGATGGCTATTTAACACACATGACCGGCCTAGATGCAGTTTCTATTGGGAAATGTCGAGCATTCACCTCCCTTCTCTCTCACCTCTGCTGCTAAATACTACTCTGTTCCCACCTCTAATTACTACGCCTTTAAATCAAACCAGGAATGAATCCATTTCATTCTCTTCGCCCAATTTAACCATCCATCCTCTTACTTACGCCCACCACGGGGTTATCTCTCTCTCTCTGAATGAGACTTGAGAGTAGTTTAAAGATTCTCACTACTTCCCGGAGAACTAGACCCGCCGTGACTGTCTCGTTATCTTAATGCTGGCGTCCTAGAGTATCCCACAAAGCCGGGGCTCAGTCGGATCACAAGGCCTCTAGACTGCCTGAACCTGAGGAGGAAGAGAGAAAGAGAGGAGGAAGAGAGAGAAAAAGGAACGGAGATTAAGAGAGAGAGAGAATAGAGAAAGTGTGGTGTGTTCATGCTATCCTCTCTGTTAACCGGGGGGGCATTTGAGGATACATCACATATCACTACTCTGTATGCTAATTGGTTGCAGCCTCTGTTCCTCGGCAGCCAATCCCCCGTCAACATCTCAGCAGACACCCAGGGTTGACTTGTGTGTGTGTGGGAAGGTGTTCTGTCGGATATACAGTATCTTCAGAAAGTATTCATATATACCCTTCCACATTTTGTTGTGTTACAGCCTGAATTCAAAATGGATTCAATAGATTTTATTCTCACCCATCTACACACAATATCCCATAATGATTAAGTGAAAACATGTTTTTAGAAATGTTTGTAAATGTATTGAAAATTAAATAAAGATATATCTAATTTACATAAGTATTCACACCCCTGAGTCAATACCTGTTAGAATTGCCATTGGCAGCAATTACAGTGGTAAGTATGTTTGTGTAAGTCTAAGAGTTTTGCACACCTGGATTGTGTAATATTTGCACATTATTAAAATAATTCTTCAAGCTCTGTCAAGTTGGTTGTTGGTTATTGCTAGACAGCCATTTTCAAGTCTTGCTATAGATTCTCAAGCAGATCTACGTTATTAACTGACTTGCCTAGTTAAATAAAGGTAAAATAAAAAAACATAAGTCAAAAATGTAACTAGGCCACTCAGGAACATTCAATGTCGTGTTGGTAAGCAACTCCAGTGTATATTTGGCCTTGTTTTAGGTTATTGTCCTGCTGAAAGGTGAATTTGTCTCCCAGTGTCTTTTGTAAAGCAGACTGAACCAGGTTTTCTACTAGGATTTTGCCTGTGCTTATCGCTATTCTGTTTATTTTTATCCTGAAGAAACTCCCTAGTCCTTGCTGATGACAATCATATTCATAACATGATGCAGCCACCATGCTTGAAAATATGAAGAGTGGTACTCAGTGATGTTGTATTTACCCCAAACATAACACTTTGTATTCAGAACATAAAGATTAGTTCTTTGCCACATGTTTTACTTTAGTGCATTATTACAAACTGGATGCATGTTTTGGAATATTTGTGTTCTGTACAGGCTTCCTTCTTTTTACTCTTTTCATTCAGGTTAGTATTGTGGAGTAACTACAATGTTGTTGATCCATCCTCAGTGTTCTCCTATCACAGTCAACTCTGTAACTGTTTTAATGTCCCCATTGGCCTCATGGTGAAGTCCTGGAGCAGTTTCCTTCCTCTCCGGCAACTACGTTATGAATGACCCCTGTGTCTTTGTAGTGACTGGGTGTATTGATACACCATCCAAAGTATAATTAATAACTTCACCATGCTCAAAGGGATATTCAATGTATGCTTTTTAGATGGCCTTTGTGAGGCATTAGAAAACCTCCCCGATCTGTGTGTTTGAAATTCATTGCTCGACTGAGTGACCTTACAGGTCATTTGTATGTGTGGGGCACAGAGACGAGGTAGTCATAAAAAAATAATTTTAAACACATACAAATTATTATGTGACTTGTTAAAAACATTTTTACTCCTGAACTTATTTAGGCTTGCCATAACAAAGCAGTTGAATACTTGACTAAAGACATTTCAGCTTTTCATTTTGAATTAATTTGTACAAATTTGTAAAAAAAAATCCACTTTGACATTATGAGGTATTGTGTGTAGGCCAGTGACACAAAATCTCAAATGAATCCATTTTAAATTCAGGCTGTAACACAACAACATGTGGAATAAGTCAAGATGTGTGAATACTTTCTGAAAGCAATGTATCGAAATATTTAGAGAACTCACCTTTATATGGTTATGTCTGACACTTTAAGCGTTTCTCAGCCTTTGACAGAGGCGTTAACCTGGTTTTTATTGGTATCTCATAATTGAAAACCAATTATCTTATGTTATGTTAAAAGGCCTTTGTGTTAGCTTAGCTGGAAAGTGTTTCACTTGTTGGAACAGATTCTTTTTGGGGGGGGTTCATGAACGAGGCAAAGTTGAGTTAAATTTACTGCACTACATTAATTTTCTTCTCTCTCCCTCTGGGAACGGAGACGAGTGTTTACTCAATACAACTGCGTTATTAACTTTATATATCTATAATGGCCGTGGCGGAGGCTGCTAACGTTTCAAAAGACTGCAGTTGTGTGGTGTGTTACATCATAAATATTTCCCTTCTTCAGAAGAAATCTACAGCCATATTCTAGAGATGGTGGCTAGCATTGATGCAACAGTTGGCTACTGAATAAAACCTATTTATTGAGAAGATGAAGACAATGAAGATGAAGATAAATAATAAAAGACGAAGGCAGGAACCACCCGGAATAATCTAAAGCAGTGGTCACATACCTTTTTTTACTAGGCTGATGGAGCCTGCATCTGACGGTCAGTCTCAGTGGAGGGAGAGAGCAGCAGACTGAGGGGCCTCTGCTGACACTGACCAAAAAGGGACACAGTCTTCAAATCAAATGTTATTTGTCACATACAACAGGTGTAGTAGACCTTAGTGAAATTCTTACTTACAGACAACAATGCAGTTCAAGAAATAGAGTTAAGAAAATATGTACTAAACAAACTAAAGTTTAAAAAAATATTAAAATAAAAAAATAACAAGAAAATTGCATATCGGTGAGGCTATATACAGGGGACACCGGTACAGTGTCAATGTGCGGGAGCACAGGTTAGTCGAGGTCATTTGAAAGTGACGATGCATAGATAATAAACAGCGAGTAGCAGCAGTGTAAAAACAAAATGGGAACACATCGCATACCTGGCATGCAGAGCAGCTGAATCGGGTGCACCTTCCAACAACAGAGTGAGACAAAAAAGAAAAAAAATCAGAACCCAAGGCTTATTGTTGGGTTTTTTACAGAATATTTGGAGATCGACTAGAAATGCCTTGGAGATCGACTAGGAATGCCTTGGAGATCGACTAGGAATGCCTTGGAGATCGACTAGGAATGCCTTGGAGATCGACTAGGAATGCCTTGGAGATCGACTAGGAATGCCTTGGAGATCGACTAGGAATTCCTTGGAGATCGACTAGGAATGCCTTGGAGATCGACCTGTTGATGACCGGTCCAAACAGGGTTTCGATGTAGAAGCGCTGTAAAGCCACTTTACTCCACTACAAACTAAAAGGGAAGTCAAGGAAGTCAAAAGATCCTAGTGGGGGATCAATACCAGTGTCAACTCTAGACGTCACATGACCAAAAAAACATCGCCACAGTGTGTGACGCCTCAGATCCCGCAGAGCTATGTGCACAGGAACTGGCCAAGACACAGACTTGTGGAATAACAAAAAGCAAAGTGGGCAACGAAAGATGTTGTCCACAAAATAAAAATACATTTAGGTGTCGTGAAAAAAACACTTGCTCTCTTTGCTTACACATGGGCAGCACTGTTGGTTTTGGAGTTGTATGGATGGCCAGGCCAAGGGTTTTCATGTCCTGGAATGAGAGAGTGGCTCCAAGAATGAGAAGGTACATCACTAGCTGCTTGGGCAAGGGTCTTCTGAGGTCTGCCTTGTCACATTGTGATCCACAGACATCAATCTAGTGCCAACATAAAACATATCTTTGTTCGGCCCTGTAGAACAGTTGTGCCACACACACATTTTCCCCCTGAAATGGACTATAAATGGATTTAGCTTCTCCTTCAAGATGAAGGGGGTTTGCCAACAGAAAGACCAAAGAGGAACAATCATGTTTTCTCTGTGATTTGAAGGAACTCCATTTTGATAGAGGGGCGGAAGACTAATTTTAGAGGGGTTTTGAGGAAGATGGATTTCCCCTTACGGTCATGTCGTCCTATCAACTGCGCCAGCCTGGACAAGGAGGACTAGACTGTGGGTCTTCAAGATGTAACCTTTCATGCTGTGCTGTTGAAACCATGAAAATCTCATTAGGTTCACTGGCCCCACTCAGTCCTTGAAGACTGCAGGAGGCCATTGAGGTAGCAAGGTTGTCTCCCCTTAGTCCTTTCCAACATGCTGTGCAGAGATTTGAACAGTTGAGCATCTGTGGCTTACTCTGTGAAGTCTGTTTTAGCGTAAAAGTGGTCTGTTAGTTACTGAATGACAGGGATTTTGTGCATTCTTGCCAATACAGACCCCTGCCATCATTAGTTTACTGTGAACTCTTCATTCAATGGCCACAACCATATCTAAAGCATCATCAGACACATGCCAGTCACACAACGGAGTGCGATGTACATTGCAGAATGCACGCCGGAGGCCTCCTGGTTTTGCGACGCAAACTAAGAGAGGTTTGCTAACATGCATCGTTGACCCCAAATTGCCAGAAAACAACTACAAATCTGTCAGCACCTCTCCCATGGCTGGTTGGCGAGGACAAGGAGGGTGGAGAAGTATCTCAATGGTCTTCCATAATATTTGTGCTGAATGAGGCAGTTCTCTCTGAGACGGGACCACTTCGGGCGTTGAGGTCCCATATTCACAGAATGGAAACACACAAGCACTGAAGTTAGCACTGAATATGAATATGAGGTATGCATATAGGCAAACAAACTCACCATGACAAACACTGGAAAAGGTTGGCCCGCCCATTAGCCTACAAAGGATTCATTCCATGCTTTGTCGGCGACTCAGCGCACAAGCCTCCACGCCAAATAGCAACTTGACATTCCAGTCCATATGAAGCAAACCAAACATTGGGTTAAAGAGCCATGGAGTGCAGCATTAGTGTACACAGCCATAAGTCAATAGATCTAACCAAGATAAAAAATGGACAGGAGTCCTGATTAAAAAGGCAGGAAAAGCCTGGGACAACTGTTTACCTGACCTTTCAACTCCTCCTCCTAAACTCAGGCTCATTGTGCAACATTGTGCTCTGCGTCTTGTTTGTTTACAATGGTGATATATAGAAGTGGATTAAATTGTTGCCTGCTGTTAAAATACATTGGATTTGTTGATGCTGGTGGGTGGACTCTGTTTAGTGAACGCTCCAATTAAACACAATCAGGCTATTTCAGAATGATGGGGATTTACCAAGGCAGGCCGTATTATAAACACTAACCAGGTGATTGGGAGAGAGACATTTAATGATGAGTAATTACTGGAGGAAATGACCATTATGGAGATGCAACACATGGTTAAGCCATGGCTAAGTCGTTCTATTTACTCTGGGTTGTCCCTATCATAAAGTGTCTCAGAGTAGGAGTGCAGATCTAGGTTCAGTTTTTTTTGCCTTTTAGATCATAATGAATATGATTGTATGATGGACAGGGCGGGACCTGATCCTAGATCAGCACTGCTATGAGATGCTTTGTGAATACGGGGCCAGGTCTCAGACTCAGTAGCCGGTTGGCTGAAATCAGGTGGGAAGAGTTTGTTTATAAAGGGGGATACGGCGGAGGGTGAAGGGGTGCTCCACTTTCTCGCCCGGCCTCTCTGCCTTTGTGTCGGTGTGTTTGTGCAGGATTTGAGTGGCTCTTCAAGTGTTTGAGCTCCATCCGTTAGGCCAAGACACCTTAATCATGGCACCCATAGTCAGTGAGATCTAGGCCCATGCCGCCACTGAAGGGAGCCTGGGCTCGTCCCATGGGTGTGGCCTTCTCTCCTGTTGAGTCATGCATCACACAACATCAACCCCCCTTCATGGAGACACACACACCATAACCCCCCTCCACACTCACATTACACAAGACATGCACATGACGATATATGCACACACTGCACACAATACACGCATCCAACACACACCAGCCCCCACCTGTCTCCCGACCAGCCCTCCACCGTTGGCCATTTATCAACACCTGAATCACCACTCACAGCTCGGCGTCTTTAGGCCTGATGACTCACACTAGAGGGGGCGCATAGAGAGTCCATGGTGCATGTCATACAGGTAGTTCTCGCACCACTCGTTTTCTCTTTCCGGAAATGTTTGTCATCATCACTCAATTAAGCTTGGTTATTCGAAAGGATTTCTCCAATGACAGAGCTGGAGGAGGAGCATCATCACTCAAGAAAGAAACAGGAAGAATTGGACAATAAACGGCCCAACTCACCTCCCCTCCCATCTAGACAGTCACCGGAGACACTTCCCAAATCTTCAAGACTTTTGTAATGGAATATTTTGACAGCATGCAATGCTTGATTCCTTTGCTGGAGTTGCAGAGCGTCAAACCTGCACCGACTTGCTGTGCTAGAAAGTCATTCATTCAATAAGAAGGGGGGCATGACTTTGCTTCAAGGTGCGAGGACAGGAATATACTGCTCTGTTCTGTTCCTCTTCAAAGGAAACCAATGGCCCTTAGCCGTCTTACCACTGCCATTACCACTGTGTCTAAGGACAGACTTCGACAGAGCCTCGGAGCCTAGTAGAAGCACAGTGTCTGTCCTGTGATAGCTGTATGAGATTCCACATGCTCGGAGTAATTCCTCCCTCCCCCCTCCTCCCTCACTCCTTGTGCGGTGCGTGGCCCTGAGTCATCAGCCCAGCCAGGCCCCCACACTTTCCTTCACAGCCCCTCTCTGGCTGTGGCGAGGAGGACGGCGGATTCACCGACCAACCGAGGATTCGCGATCCTCCCAGAGGAAACTCACCGAATAGCCTCCGAAGGCGATGACTCACCCCCACGGAGGAGCACTCCTCTCCGTCTCCTCCTCCAGCCAGCCTCCCCCTCTCAGACAGTTCTCCAACCCCGCCACACCCCAACCCGGATCAGATCAGAATCCTCCGCCCGTCTCTCTGGTCTGGCCCTTGGCGCAAAGTCAAGAAACTGAAGGACATATAGCTCACTTGTCTGCATGTTAAACAATGGAGACCTGTGAGATAATTACATCCTAAGGCCAGCCTGCAGGGTACTCAGCTATCATTAGTGAGGATGAAGATGTCTATAGTTCTGTCTGGGCAAGGTGTGCTGTGATCTTGAATCATCCCAGTCATCTAAAGTATCAGGATGCTTTCCGAGCCGTGAACTTCGGATAAGAACGCCTGTTGCATCTACCTAGAGTTGCATCTAATTAGATTGGTTTGACTAATTCATTGACAAGTTAGGGAAACACCCCGACGACGGCCGCAATGTCAAATGCGTCAGTCGGGAATAATAAATAAGCATTTTCTATTCAATTTTCAATGCCCTCCAATTTGTTCCAAGATTTGTCTGAACATCTTTCAGGGACTTGACCATGTGACCAATGGATTTCATAGAGCTTGTAACATGTCCGTAAGAGTGCGTGGCCCATAACACAGAGACTTGTTCTCATAGGAGATTCTGTTGACCATTGCAAGAGCAATAAGGATTTTTAGGGGCATTATGACTGGGTTAATAAAACACAGCTGCCCCTAAAAGTCCCTCACTTTTCTTGCTGCCTTTTTCTCGTTCTCCCTCCCTCTCTCTCTCTCTCTCTCTCTCTCTCTCGCTTTTTCTCCCTCTGTCTTATGTCTGATCCAACTATTTTGAGATTGAACCGTAGCGTGGACTGGCTGAGGAGTGGGTTCTCAGCTTGGATTAGTTGGGTATCAGCAGAACCGTGGCTGGATCGTTCGGAACAACAAACAGAGGCGAAAGAAGAACCAACCAGCCTGTCGATAGGCCAACACATTAGACTTTTGAGCTTAAACGGACGGGGCTAGAGGGCTGCATATTTCACACAAAGCAATTTATGAATTGTATATTTATAATGGCTGGGTTTTGTTGGGATTAGCGTAGGCGTTTTAAAAGGGGTTGAATGAGTTCAGAGCTTCAGTCTTTCTCAGAAGGGTCCCTAGTCTAGTTCATTAGCTCTTCAGCTTTATTGCAGCAGACAAGGTAAACACGACCTAGGCCAGTTGAATTAGAGGAGTTTGCTGTATTCACAATTACTACATAATGACAATATATTACATATGTTATGGCTTTAGGAATTGCTGTGTTTAAGTTGGAAACTCAACAAACAAATCCAATGGCCTGACATATCTTGAACAAGCATTCTCTGGCATACGCTCACACATGTAGCGTAGGCCCAGGCCTAGTTACAGCTGCAGCCTGGGTTAGAGACTGATATGGTCTAGTTAAAGTGACTGCAAAAACTATTGCAAGTCGCGAGATGAGTGACTGGACCTGGACCAATGTAAAATTCCATTGAGGAAGGCTTGTTAGGCGGTTGCAACGAGCACGGTTTATATCCTAACTTTAATCAGCACTCTTGGTGGATATCTGAGATATCTAGCATAGCCATGGTGCTTATTCAATACAGGCCCAGGACTGTGTTTACCAGCCTCCCAAGCCTCCCTACTTAGGCCCTCTATGCTCGCATACTCATTCGTACGAATGGCTGTTAACCTGGTTGGTATTGAGGAGGAGTTGTGTCATGCAGGGATTTTGGTTTAGTTTTTGGAGTCATCTCATCTTTATGGTGGTAGGATGTAAATCAGCATATGCCTACATAGATCTTAAAGTGACCTGAAACAAAGAATATGAATGTTAATGATAACATCTCACTTAGTTTGAGGGTGTCATCTTTTTGATTCGTTTAAAAAAATGTTTTTATCGATCTAAACTTGAAACTCAGCTCACTCTTGAGGATAAATTCTATAGCATTTCTCCAGTTAGAAGATAATGTTTCACAAATGCTAATCGTCAAGGTTTATTGTATTTTGTGCTTATACTGATGATAACAAACAAATGAAGTGTTAAAGTAAGTACACTGATGTGTAAAATAGTTCAACTGAGCTGCCAACTGACAGCCGCAGTTTTATCACAACTGTAGCTTAAAAATGGCAGGCTTGTATAAACGACGTCTGTGTTCAAGGAACGAGAAGAACACCGCCTACTTAAACTTTATAAAACAGCACCGTAAAGAAATGTATTGATGCCATGCATTTTAGCCAGATGGTGAGATAGTAGGCCTAAATAGTAGAGGCTGTAATACAGCACTATGTCAATGATCATTATACTTCGACGTATAATAATTAGATAGTATTGCATCCATCTTTAAATAAAACACATGCTTCAGCATATGTCTTACCTATGTGTCATTTGAGTATGCAGATGTCACCATCAGCATTCCTAATATTAATTACGTAAAGCATTTAGAGTTTAGATGCTAAATTCCCTGGTGGGGTATGTGGACTATGGCATTCGCTGGTGAAAATATGTCTGAGACTAATTTTGGTAACTGACTTCACTGCTACTTTTATGACTAACACACTTTAAGCTTATTAGAAGATGGACTTTTTTTTATCCCCCTCAGTTGAATTAATCTCTTATCTTAGACGTACAAACTATTCTCAAGTAGACCGTTAAGAGATGTCATAAAAGTTATTGCATCTTTGCACGAAGACGTTGTTTTTTTTATGGGCCAGACTATTTCCAAGATGTAGGTCTGATAAATGTTGAGAAGAACACATGAAGGCCTGTCATAGAGATTTAAGCCCACGTGTCACATGTAGAAAAGATATGGACTTGATGTGATGTCATCTAAAAGTAGTTATAGATCGGCGTTGTAAAAGGGTATTAAATAATTGTTTTGCTAACTTGTCATCATGTCTTAGGACAATCTTATTATAACAATGATCAAACACTCTCAATTTGACCGCTTCACTTCTAGAATAAGGAACAATATAGGCTATATATTGTGTGTTATAATTGATATTTTGATATCAATCCCCGTGTGGGCCATAAACAAGGCCTGTGCGTTTTTCCAAAAGTTATACACTTGGTTAGGTAGTCCATATTCAGGGAAATGTTCAGTGCATGTCGTCTCCCCAAATTGCATTAGTGCGAAACTGTTCACAAGTACAGAACCTATATTTTGTCAGTTCACTTGCAATATCTTCTGAACGTGTTGGTCACATGAGTCAGAAACTGGGACTTTGTAGGCCAGTTGAATGAATGAGGACTCACCTTGCCCGCAAAGACCCAGCCTCTGGCACACACTGATTTCAGAGCACTCTATAATTGTGTGATGAAATGTGGCTTGTCCTTGATTTATAATTGCATGATGAATATGACGAACAAAATAGCCTAAATCCTGGTAGTTTAGCATTCATTCAGTATATCTTATTCAAAAACGCAGTTGGCACAAATTATTTGTCCCAATATTGTCGACTACTTCCTACCCAGACAAGAAGGCGCAACAATCAATTCAAGGAAGTCTACAGAACCATAATAGGCTATTCATATTCACTGTTTGACTGAGCTAACGTTGTCTTTACCTGATATTCTCCAAAGACACAAACATGTTCCGCATAAACACGCAACACGGTAGGATCCGTGATGTCTCGTCCGCATCCCCTGGACAGCAAGATGACTTCGCGCAAAACCCTCGCTTGATGAGGAGTGTATGGGAGAGATTGGAGATGTGTGCGAAGTTGAAGTTCGCTGCTGCTCATCACACCACCACCGCCCCTCTTTTTGATCAGTGGCGCTGGTATTGCACAATCCCCAAATTTAGAAAGAATATCCTTGGGGACGAATTGCACCATTTTCTTTCAAAATAACTTGAAATGTTGTTTTCTCCTAAATAAAAAAAACGCAACAGTGTAGCACTCGTGCCACGGTGCCAGTGATTCTCCTAAGCTTCTTTTCATGGATAAATGCGATGTTTCCCAGTCTGAGCGACCCCGGTGCGCTACGCACCGCGGACAGTTCTCAAAATATCCATTCTCTGTAAACGGACTTGCTGATGTTATTGCCCAGTCGTAGGCTATATGACCACGACATCGCCAAGAGCTGAAAGGATTTGATATATGGTGTTGCGCCCTCGTGCTGGGACCTCCCCAAAATGGGATTCTGCTAAGTGGTAACCTGGTTATTTTGAGCGCGTCACTTCGACATGTCTCCAAGTTATAGGTTTCCATTGCCAAGGTTGGGCGCAGCACTTGACTGATATTGTTATAGGCTAATATTGATGGAGTAGACATTCATAGAAGTCGGCGCACTATTGACAACACAACGAAAGAAAAATGGATACATTCCTGTGGTTTCTTTCTCATACGAATTATACATTTATTTAACCCACATAATACTGTCATCAAATTGGCATATTATACCCTAATATACATAGTGACCGTTATTAAGAGACGTTGTATATTGTATGTAAGCATGGCACTAGCCAATACTACGATTTTATATGATTATTATATTGGCCCATAATTTCCCTTGCGCTCATACTTCTTTTGGTGGTGTGGTGCGACTCCACGTGGCAAATAGTTGAGGATTATTGTCGTAACAAGAATGAACAGGACTATAGAGCACGCCCTACTCTCTGTGCGTAATGACGCATTTACGCAGGAGCAATGTCACAGTTGCAACACCGATTTATTCTAAACTGTATAATCATTTTCATAAACCACAGATACGGATGTTCATCCTTATTCCAACAACGATTTGCATAACATTGCCAATCCCTTGGTGAGTATTATTCGTTTGTGTGTAATAGTCGCATGATGTCGCGCTGGCGAATTTTGGCTTGAGTTTCGACCGAAGGATGATGTTGATGCGTTTTTTTAAATTATAAAAGCTCTTGTTTTGGCCAAGTAAATTATCGCAATCAATATGATTTTATCTCCTTCCTTTGTCCCGTCCTGTTATATATTTGCTAAATGCCACTGGCAGCCATAGACATTTAGGAATGTGTCGCCTCGATTTTCGCACATAGGCTATTCAAATTGGTCCCAGTTTCGAAATGTTTTCTCATGGGGAACCCATCACTAATCAAATGAGATTTTCACGTGCATCGTTTTATTCCATCGCAAAGTTCCATATTTACTAAGATGAAGATTGTCAGGAGTGACCAACAGGCTATCTCTGTGCGCTGATGTCAGTCAGTCAGCTGGTGTTAGTCTGGGAGGCTACATAACAGCTGGTTATTCTGACAAAGATGAGAATGATACCTATTCTAAAAAAAAACTGCAATCATAACATGTTGTGGATGATGAATGAATATCCTATTGATAAGTTGCCTGAACAATCACAGATATATCACCTGTCAGGAGAACTAGCTCAAAGAGCCTGTATGTAGTGCTACTTCAGTTTCCCCTTTCCAACTAGCCATATTACCTCCATTTAAGGGGTCAGAGGTCACAATAGTGTGCCCTGTGTGTACCTATCTCTCCTTCCCCCCCAGTGAGGGCCGTGTAGTGGGGCCCGTGAGCGGCAGATGAGGCTGGGGTCCAGCTTCAGCGGCGCCCTGCAGCCTCCCAATGGTCTCCCCCACTATGAAGGCACTGGTGGATGCCGCGTGGGCGGTGTGGAGCATCGGTGCCTCCGTCTATGACTACATCCACACCAGCGCCATGGAGGAGCGCATCCACACGCTGGAGACCGTCACCACCATTCACCAGTGTGTCATCGCAGCGCTGACCGCTGGAGTGGTGGTGCTCTTCACCTACATACTGTTGAGGAAGCACTGAGGGGGAGTGAGGAAGGAGAAGCCACGCAGGGCCCAGGAGGCAAGTTGAGGACAACACTGGATTACCATAGTGATCAGAAGCATTGAGAGTGTGGGTCTGGAAAGTCATCCAGACCTACATGGATGAGATGGGGCAGGACATGATTAATAAGGGATTTTGGCTACTAGAAAAGTTTTTGGCTATTTGGCCTTTATCTCGACTGCCAATTGTACCATTCTACCACGGAGGTGTTGCTGGATACTGTGTGTCTCAGTGAGTCAATAGTTTCACTCGCTTTGCACCAATGGAAGAAGACATGGGCAGAATATGCATCGAAATGTATCTTTTTACAAATACAAGTTACTTTAAAGTAGAGGTCGACCGATTATGATTTTTCAACGCCGATACCGATTATTGGAGGACCAATAAAAGCCGATACCAATTAATCGTATCGGCTTTTATTGGTATATATATATATATTTGTAATAATGACAATTACAACAATACTGAATGAACAATGAACACTTATTTTAACTTAATAAAATACTTACATAAAATCCATTTAGTCTCAAATAAATAATGAAACAAACTCAATTTGGTTTAAATAATGCAAAAACACAGTGTTGGAGAAAAAAGTAAAAGTGCAGTATGTGCCATGTAAAAAAAGCTAACATTTAAGTTCCTTGCTCAGAACATATGAAAGCTGATGGGTCAATATTCCCAGTTAAGAAGTTTTTGGTTGTAGTTATTATAGAAATTATGACGCGTCGACTATTTCTCTCTATACCATTTGTATTTCATATACATTTTGACTATTGGATGTTTTAATAGGCACTTTAGTTTTGCCAGCCTAATCTCGGGAGTAGGCTTGAAGTCATAAACAGCGCTGTGCCTCCAACATTGCTAAGAGCTGCTGGCCAACGCAGTAAAGTTTGAATGAATGCTTACGAGCCTGCTGCTGCCTACCAGCGCTCAGTCAGACATATTGAACGGGTGGCAACCCTAAGTCTAAATATTGCGGTTACATTGCACAACCTTCAATGTTATGTCATAATTATGTACAATTCTGGCAAATTAGTTTGCAACGAGCCAGGCGGCCCAAACTGCTGCATATACCCTGACTTTGCTTGCACAACGCAAGTGAAGTGACACAATTTCCCTAGTTAATATTGCCTGCTATCATGAATTTCTTTTAACTAAATATGCAGGTTTAAAAATATATACTTCTGTGTATTGATTTTAAGAAAGGCGTTGATGCTTATGGTTAGGTACATTTGTGCAAAGATTGTGCTTTTTTCGGCAATGAGCTTTTGTTAAATCATCTCCCGTTTGGTCTGGTTGAAGTAGGCTGTGATTCGATGATAAATTAACAGCCACCACATTGATTATATGCAGCGCAGAACAAGCTCGTTAACCTAGTAATATCATCAACCATGTGTAGCTAACTAGTGATTATGTGAAGATTGATTGTTTTTTACGAGGTAAGTTTAATGCTAGCTAGCAACTTACCTTGGCTCCTTGCTGCACACGCATAACAGGTGGTCAGCCTGCCACACAATTTCCTCGTGGATTGCAATGTCATCGGCGTCCATAAATGCTGATTACCAATTGTTATGAAGACTTGAAATTGGCCCTAATTAAATCGGTGGGCCTCTACTCTAAAGACCAATGTATCAAACTAAAATACAAAATACTTTTGCAAAGTATTGTATTTAGAATGATTTATTTTTTAATACAAAATACATTTGCAAGTACACGCCTTCACTACAACAATAGTCTTAGTAACGGAAACAAAAAACAACAACATTTAACTTGCTATGACTGTAATATGTGGTTGTTTATCTACCTTGATTGAATGCACTGACTGTAAGTCGCTATGGATAAATGTCTGCTAAATGACCTAAATGTAAAAATGAACAATTGCAAAGCACACTGGGTATTATTATTGGCCTCATTTTGTGGGTGGAGCTCATCAATAATACCCACCATGCTTTGCAGGTGGACATTTTTACATTTACATGTTCACTCAGCAGACACTCATATAACACCATAGTGCCGTGACTTCTGATACCGATGCAGGGTGACAGGGGGCCACCAAATGTTGAACCGCTATAAAATAAAAAATAGTATAGAAAATGATTCTGCATTTTGAAAATATAAATGACAGGTCTCGAAAGTATCTTGTTACAAACTACATTGGATTGTAGTTCAGGCCGGTGAAATGCAAATGACAAAATATTCCAAAGTAATTTACATTTCAAACACATGTAACAGGAATACTGCCCATCTCTGGATGTGGGGATGCTAAAACCACAGAGATACCTCAACCTGCAGACTGTAATCTAATAGCGCACTAAAGGGATGCTAACTATCATTAGGTTTGCCTGCCTTAATATGCCTCAAGTGGTTTCACTCCCCAGATGGAACAACAGTATTAGTTAGATAGGTTTTCATGTTGGCACTAATTGCTTATCCCGCCTGTATGATGCATGGGAAAACTGTAAACTGGGGATTCCCTCTTCAATACCATGATTGTACGAGGTGCCAGCCCAGTCTATAATTGGAAGTCTTGGTCATGAAGATGAAAGCGTTCACTTAAGACGTTAACTATTATATCACCCAGTGAGGGAGAGTGGAATATCATGGGACGGACTGAATGTATTCTCAAGAAGCCTTATTTGTTGTAGAAAACTGGCCTCAAGGTTCTATGAATTACTCTGTAGGAGAAGGAGAGTTTCTGTGAAGCATTCAAAGGTCAATACACTGGTCGTCATGAATGCCATTTAGTACAGTACATGTTATTTGATAAAAACAACTTTAAAGCATGCTTATTTGATTACTAAAATAAATAAATGTAGATGGTCTTGTAATGCAAGACTTTGTAGTGGCATTCCGTGGCGTTAGTTGAACATGGCTACAGCTGTGAAGGTTACGTCACTGGAAAGAGTAATTAGAGGCATCCTTACCTGTAAAATGTGAATCAACCTGAATGTTTTGGTACATTGTTTATAAATGTTTCAGTAATGCTTGCACTCATCATTAAAAGGGTATTAAACACATTGTAGGCCTTAAAAAAAAGCCATGAATGTTGTTTAATCCATTTAAATTGTACACTTGCTACAATATATGACGAATACACAATGTTTGCCCTATCATCTTGTTCAGATTGCTAAAATGGGCCTCAGTGAAATGTTTCAGGTAAATCAAATGTGACAAAGGCCTCCATGGCAATACAACATTTAATAATCTCCTGGATCTTTGTGTGAATATACAGTGCCTTCAGCCTTATTCTAAAATGGATTAAATAAAAACATTTCCTCAGCAATCTACTCACAATACCCCAGAATGACAAAGCAAATACAAGTTCTTAGTATTTTTTGTTAATAAAAAAATAAATGAAAAACATACCTTATTTACATAAGTATTCAGTCCATTTGCTATGACACTCGAAAATTGAGCTCAGGTGCATCCTGTTTCCATTGACAATCCTTGATGTTTCTACAAATTATTTTGTAGTAGTCCACCTTTGGTAAATTAAATTGATTGGACATGATTTGGAAAGGCACACACCTGTCTATATAACATCCCACAGTTGGCAGTGCATGTCAGAGCAAAAACCAAGCCATGAGGTCAAAGGAATTGTCCGTAGAGCTCAGAGATAAGATTGTGTCGAGGCACAGATCTGGGGAAGGGTCCCAAAAAAATTGCTACAGCATTGAAAGTCCCAAGAACACAGTGGCCTCCATCATTCTTAAATGGAAGAAGTTTGGAACCACCAAGATTCTTCCTAGAGCTGGCCGCCCCGCCAAACTGAGCAATTGGGGGAGAAGGGCCCTGGTTAGGGAGGTGACCAAGAACCCGATGGTCACTCTGACAGAGCTCTAGAGTACCTCTGTGGAGATGGGAGAACCTTCCAGAAGGACAACCATCTCTGTAGCACTCCACTAAGCAGGCCTTTGTGGTAGAGTGGCCAGACGGAAGCCACTCCTCAGTAAAAGGCACATGACAGCCCGCTTGGAGTGTGTCAAAAGGCACCCAAAAACTCTGACCATGAGAAACAAAATCTTCTGGTCTGATGAAACCGAGATTGAACTCTTTGGCCTGAATGCAAAGTTTCACATCTGGAGGAAACCTGGCACCATCCCAACGGTGAAGCATGGTAGTGGCACCATCATGCTGTGGAGATGTTTTTCAGTGGCAGGGACTGGGAGACTAGTCAGGATCGAGGCAAAGATGAACAGAGCAAAGTACAGAGAGATCCTTAATGAAAACCTGCTCCAGAGTACTCAGGACCTCAGGCTGTGGCGAAAGTTCACCTTCCAACAAGACAATGACCCTAAGCACACAGCAGAAACAACGCAGGAGTGGCTTCAGGTCTGAATGTCCTTGAATGTCCCAGCCAGAACCCAATCGAGCATCTCTGGAGACCTGAAAATAGCTGTGCAGCAACGCTCCCCGTCCAACATGACAGAGCTTGAGAGGATCTGCAGAAAAGAATGGGAGAAACTCCCCATATTTTACTGCTGCTCTTTAATTACTTGTTCCTTTTATTTCTTATTCATATATTTTTTTAACTGCATTGTTGGTTAGGGGCTTGTAAGTAAGCATTTCACTGTAACGTCTATCTACACCTGTTGTATTCGGTGCATGTGACAAATAACATACCCAAGAAGACTCAAGTCTGTAATCGCTGCCAAAGGTGCTTCAACAAAAGTACTGAGTAAAGGGTCTGAATACTTATGTAAATGCGATATTTCACTTTTATTTTGTATAAATTAGCAACAATTTCTAAACACCTGTTTTTGATTTGTCATTATGGGGTATTGTGTGTGGATTGATGAGGAAAACAACTATTTACATTTTTGAATAAGGCTGTAATGTAACAAAATGTGGAAAAAGTCAAGGGGTCTCTACTAAGGTACAGGAGAGTGCAATGTTCTGCAATGTTCTGACTGCAGATAAATGTCTTGTATAGAGCTGAATCTGTTAACACTAATCAAGAAAAGGTTTTGCAGAGCACTGGTTGGTCAGTGGATCTACTGCTATCCCTAGGCTCCAATCTGAGGAAGCAAGTCAGGGGTCGTTATGCTCATAATACTCACATGTATTTAAGTAGTCATGTGACGCACTGGTTATTGAAACAGAAGAACGATAATCCCATGTGCTACAATGTGTGATATTGACCTACAGATGGAACACTGTAGAAACACCCTGACCAAGGAGACTGCAGAGATGCTTTTATTTCAAGTTAACAGCGACAAAATTAATGTTTTGTAAATACGTAATAAATGTTATTTTCACTGATGTGTACATTTTTTATTTTACCTTTATTTAACCAGGCAAGTCGGTTAAGAACACATTCTTATTTTCAATGACGGCCTGGGAACAGTGGGTTAACTGTCTGTTCAGGGGCAGAACGACAGATTTGTACCTTGTCAGCTCGGGGGTTTGAACTCGAAACCTTCCGGTTACTAGTCCAACGCTCTAACCACTAGGCTACGCTGCCGCCCCAGCGGCATTAACATAACTCTTCAAAAAATAAAATGATTAAAGTTGTAAACTTGTATGAAAGACCACGTTGAATACAAAATGTAAGGAAATGTAAAGTACAAATTGAACTCGATCATATAAAGTGTGTTCTAGATGTGTCCAGTCTGCAGCAGGGTGTACTGGGCAGTGAATCTCTCCACACTCTCCCCCTCCAGCAGCTTCATGGCTCTCCAGTGGATCTTCCCACAGCTTTCTGGCTGGCCGCTGGGCCCAAGCTCCTCTCGGATGTACTCCAGCCACAGATCTGGAGGGAAAAAGCCATACAGACAGTCCTGAGTGACCATCTCAACTTACTTTATCCCAGAAAACTACATGGAAGTAAAGGTTTATACTCATGCCATACTAAAACACCTCAAATCAGCTAATCAAAGTTGCTGTTGATTCAGGTGTGTTAATGTTGGGCTGGAATAAAAGCCTGCAAAACCTGTAGTTCCAACCATCTTGGGAGTCTCCTAAAAGAACAGTCACACCATTCCAGTTAGTACAACAGCCTTGCCAATGACCATAGCCCGTTGGCTATGCAGCACAAACAGATCTGGGAACAGACTTACAAAAATCCTAACATTAGTGTGAAAAGTTAAACCCTTTATGCAACATTTTGTACATAAAGCCACAACAATGTGTGGAAATATTGGAACAACCGGCTAGTTTGAGACGATGCCTTGGTTGGTTGCAACATATATTTGTCTGAGCATGGACTATCTTTCCGATTTGGTCCTGCGTACATACCTACACAAACGCTACGGTCACAAGACGCAGGCCTCCTTAGTGTCCCTAGAATTTCTAAACAAACAGCTGGAGGCAGGGCTTTCTCCTATAGAGCTCCATTTTTATGATATTTTCTGCCTACCGATGTGAGAGACGCAAACTCGGTCTCAACCTTTAAGTCTTTACTGAAGACTCATCTCTTCAGTAGGTCCTATGATTGAGTGTAGTCTGGCCCAAGGAGTGTGAAGGTGAACGGAAAGGCACTGGAGCAACGAACCGCCCTTGCTGTCTCTGCCTGGCCGGTTCCCCTCTCTCCGCTGGGATTCTCTGCCTCTAACCCTATTACAGGGGCTGAGTCACTGGCTTACTGGTGCTCTTCCATGCCATCCCTGGGAGGGGTGCGTCACTTGAGTGGGTTGAGTCATTGACGTGATCTTCCTGTCTGGGTTGGCGCTCCCCCTTGCGTTGTGCCGTGGCAGAGATCTTTGTGGGCTATACTTTGTGGTTGAAGATATCCCTCTAGTGGTGGGGGGGGGTTGTGCTTTGGCAAAGTGGGTGGGGTTATATCCTACCTGTTTGGCCCTGTCCGGGGGTATCGTCGGATGGAGCCATAGTGTCTCCCGACCACTCCTGTCTCAGCCTCCAGTATTTATGCTGCAGTAGTTTGTGTCGGGGGACTAGGGCCAGTCTGTTATATCTGGAGTATTTCTCCTGTCTTATCCTGTGTCCTGTGTGAATTTAAGTATGCTCTCTCTTTCTTTCTTTCTCTCTCTCTCTCTCTCAGAGGACCTGAGCCCTAGGACCATGCCTCAGGACTACCTGGCCTGATGACTCCTTGCTGTCCCCAGTCCACATGGCCGTGCTGCTGCTCCAGTTTCAACTGTTCTGCCTGCGGCTATTGAATCCTGACCTGTTC
This sequence comes from Oncorhynchus nerka, assembly GCF_034236695.1. NCBI lineage: Eukaryota > Metazoa > Chordata > Actinopteri > Salmoniformes > Salmonidae > Oncorhynchus > Oncorhynchus nerka. The sequence goes on along the minus strand of NC_088416.1, from coordinate 6,568,281 downwards.
ACCGGACGTGCTACCTGTCCCAGACATGCTGTTTTCAACTCTCTAGAGACAGCAGGAGCAGTAGAGATACTCTGAATGTGATCGGCTACGAAAAGCCACCTGACCTTTATTCCTGAGGTGCTGACCTGTTGCACCCTCGACATCCACTGTGATTATTATTATTTGACCCTGCTGGTCACCTATGAACATTTGAACATCTCCACCCGACACAGCCAGAAGAGGACTGGCCACCCCTCATAGCCTGGTTCCTCTCTAGGTTTCTTCCTAGGTTCTGGCCTTCCTAGGGAGTTTTTCCTAGCCACCATGCTTCTACACCTGCATTGCTTGATGTTTGGAGTTTTAGGCTGGGTTTCTTTACAGCACTTTGAGATATCAGCTGATGTAAGAAGGGCTTTATAAATACATTTGATTTGGATTTGTTCTCGTTTCCCCATACATTGTGACTCGACTCACTTGATCTTTCTCCATCTGGATCATTCGGGTGAAAAAGGCCTTGGAGTAGGGCCGGCTCTCATGCAAACTGGAAAATAAGAGAAGGTCCAACGTTGTTTTTCCTTCTTCAAAATGCTGAACTCAAATGCATATTAATAAGTCGTCATCTAAACGAGGATACCTTGTACAAAATAACTACTGTGAATTACAATCGTAATTTTACTGATTTGGCCTTCACAATGCAGAACTGGTGAGAAATGAATAATATAATATTACTATTAATATTCAGTACCTTGTGAAGGTCTTCCTGGCTTTCTTGTAGCCTCCGGCCCTGTAGGACCAGTCAAGGTACTTCTCCTTTATCTCCATGGAAACGGCAGGCACCACAGACAGCAGACCTCTCTGAGAGCAGAGGATAAAACAAACTGTTACAACTAAATCTCATCCAACCAGACAACATTGTATGTAGGGAAATATGGCTGCGTTTACATAAATTGGTATTTTGACCAATCAAAACAGCTCTGAAAAAGATCTGATGTGATTGGTCAAACGATCAGAATTGGCCTGCCGATGTAAACGCAGCCTACTGCTTTTGCACTGACACAATGGAGGGTAAGAACGACATAGAACCAGAAAAAGCTTGGTCAAAGCACTGTCTGGACAGTGCTTTGAATTATGACAAATGCAAACTGGTATTGTATTAAAATGTGTGATAAACTAATGTAATTTTTGAGAGGTTGGGCTTGGTTCTGTACCTGAAACAGGGCTTCAGTTTCCTCTGGGCTCTGTGATGTCATGCTCCACTCCACCTGCAGCTGCCACAGGGGCAAACTCGACTGTCAACAGACAAGACCAGGGTGGTTAACATCAGGTAAGATGCTCTTTTAACAAATAAAATATATTCATGGGTTGCTGGGCTGGAAAATGTGTTACCGGGAAGTACGGCTTGCACACTCTGATGCTCCAAACATTTTTATAAGATACTTCCCCATAAATCTTAGTCAAAATGTTTGTTTTTTTTACATTCCAGAGACAATCCCACTGAGCCCATATTATTTCGCAACTCACACCCCGGATCAACAATGTCTTTGTGACTACATAATTACATCACAGTCAGCCCCTTCCCGTGAGCTGCCCCTTATAACGATGTGCACCACTTGTTTCTTTTCTTCCTTTAAACTACTACTACTAGTTTGACTGTAGCCATCAATTGTCCCTTAAACAATCACCCACATTAGCAAACTATCTTATCACATTTCTAATATAGGCTACTTTTCATGACGATATCAGCAAAATACCTGCGATAAGGGATCGGTATGGTTGGTGTCGATAATTGATTGGTTTATCATCCCAGCTCTACTACATACTACCCACTGGGCACAGACGTCAGTTCAACGCCTACGAACATGAAATCAACTAAAAGTCATTTGAGTCTACCTGATATTAGTTATAGGTTTTTACAGTACCTGAAGAATTTACCTGTAAGGAAAGTCTCCCTGGTATTAGTAATGGGGTTTAACAGTACCTGAAGCCATTCTATCATGTCATTTGACCGCAGGAAAAGGAACTACCATGTAAATACTGCACTGTGGGTTTGGTTGAATTGAGCCCTTCCAGTCATATTGGAACTGCTTTCTAGCAGGGAATAGCAGTCATTTGAGGAAGTTAATATGCTGTAGGAAATGATCTGGGACAGAGTTGGAGCTGCCCCACTTTCACAGCAGCCCATAGTGACTGTGTGTGTGTGTGTGTGTGTGTACCTTGGGATTCACATGTGTCAGGGCGTCCTGGAATAGCCTGCCTGTGGCGCCACTCCCCAGACGCACCATCGTCTGCAGGGCCAGGCACCACACGTCCACAGATTGTCTGTGGCGCTGGGTGGCTGCCATGGCAACCGCAGCGGTCTGCTCCGAGTCTCCCGATGAGAGTAAGACCTGCAGCTGAACCGACCGATGGAGGGACACAGGCACAGCAAACCGTTACATGTTTGTCAACCTCGTGTATCCTATTGGTTTCTATGCTGTGTGCTTGTACATTAGAAAGCCTATGTTTATACACTTGCTGTCCTAGATTTACTCTTGCCATAAGACATCTTCTTACCCAGTTCTTGTAGAAGTCCTCCTTCAGCAGTGAGGAGTCGTGGGCACGCTGAAGCACTGCCAGCAGCCTCTCCTGCCTCTGAGGGATGCCAACACACACACAGGTCAGATTTCAGTCTTAGAAAACCATACACTCATTTCACTAATATACTAGTCACATTAACACTAGATCATCAATATTCTATCAATATTCTTCACAAAAACAAAAAAAGTGCTCATCAGCAATGATTGTCATGGTTTGAAATGTTAACCTTCTCCTTCAGCAGCTCCCGGGCGTCGGTTTTCCTCTTGAACCTCTCCAGGCAGAAGGACACGTAGCACGCCCACATGGCCTCTGGAACACAGCAGAGAGACCACCCATCACTAGGGTTGTTGCGGTGACCGGCAGTCATGAGTCAATGACCACAGTCAAATTCCACGTGAACATTGACGGTACTCTCCTCCTATGCTCCCACTACATGAAAAGGTGCCGATGTGTTGGTCGTACCCAACTCGTTAACGATGTCAGAACGCTAATGGCCTGGTACTCAAGCGCTCCATTGTCCCTCTAATCACTCTGACACGAATGCAAAATGTAGACCACATTGTTCGACCTCGCTAGGGTCGATCAATTTGAAGAAGCTCAAACAGCAGATTGAAACGGAGTGGAAAACATGGTCGTGGTGGATCTTGTTGCAAAGCCAAACAATTACATTTACAAAATAACACTTTCAATATTTGGAAGACCCTCAGTCCTCTACACAATATTATTCTGCTGATGCCAGGTGCCATAGCTCATCCATGCCTGCAGAAATACATTTGGGCAGATGAACACCACTAGTGGCAGGAGCTGGATGAAACGGCTTCAGTGGGGGATGGAAAGAGGAGGAACCCTTTGCGGACAATCTCTCAACGTATTACTGCTACCCTGGGGAGATTGATATACCCCTTGAACACTGGCTCCGACCCTCATCAGATGAGGCAGGGCTTGCAAACTATTGCAAACTATTACAGACAACAAAGAGAAGCACAGCCGATAGCTGCCCAGTGACACGAGCCTACAAGACAAGCTAAATTACTTCTATGCTCGCTTCGAGGAAAGTAACACTGAAACATGCATGACAGCATCAGCTTTTCCCGGAGGACTTTGTGATCACGCTCTCCGCTGCCGATGTGAGTAAGACCGTTAAACAGGTTAACATTCACAGGGCCAAACGGATTACCAGGACATGTACTCCAAGCATGCGCTGACCAACTGGCAAGGGTCTTCACTGACATTTTCATCCCCTGTCTGAGTCTGTAATACCAAGATGTTTCAAGCAGTACACATGGACAAACACACCATATATTCATCTCATTGAGGGCTTGATGATTAGCTGACAAGCTGAATCAGGTGTGCTTGTCCAGGGTTACAATACAAATGTGTACTGTTTGGGGTACTTGGGGAACCACGGTTGGGAAACACTGGCCGCGGCCATGTGTTGGTTCATTGATTGTGCAGAGCAGCTTACAGAGTATAGTTAGCCTACAATTATAGTGAATCTGTATTTGATATTAGGATTTTGAATAACCTAATAATATGGCATTTTTTATATTTTCATAATTAATAGGCAGATAATAATTACCTTTCGTTACAGAATATTTCACCACCGTGCGTTTCCATTTCCTCCGCTCTCCTTCATTCATTTCTCCAGCGAGCAGAGCCGTCGGCAGTTTAATGAAATATGTTTTGTTTGTGAAAAACGGGATTATTGATGTTCCTGAACAGATTTCACTTGGTTTCCCAAATGAAGCACTGGGTAGCGGCAGGAAACAGGTTTGGAGACACCATGGCATACAGTTTGAGTGAAATATGACCCGTCACGCAGCGAGAGGATGCTTCTCAAACAGTGGTTGATGCGTGGAGTGAAAGTTTCTATATGGAATCCAGTGTGAAAACAGAGTTTTGCTGGTTGCCACAAAAAGCAGAGGATTTTTCAGCTGCTAATATGCTATTCTGTTCTTCTGAAATACATTTTCAGGGGGGGGGGGGGGGGGGGGGGTTCAGGCACATAGCGTGAAATGGGCACTATCAGCATGGCGGACAAACGCAGTAAAGATTGGAAGTATATTGCATAGTTTGCAATGCAAATATCAAGCTCTCCTACCATAGCACAACTATCGCCATGAGAAATCATATGCTTATCAAGCGCAAAGAAACATTCTCGGAGGGGGGACAAGCAGCAGCAATCTCGCACCGCATCTATTGTCACTGAAAAGCTCCGGTGAGATCCCGCCAGAGCAGTTAACACCGCTCATTACTGTTTCAATGAATGATTCTCAAACGGCTTGTTTTTTTATTGACTGAATAGATATGGGGCCATTTCAATTTCATATTTATTTACTCAACCCATCTTAACATAGTCCTTTTGATTCTACAAGCAAGCGCCACCGCTGAGGTTACTGCCTTTTTTAACATTGTGTTCCACAATATAACCAGTTGATATTACAGTTTCAACATCTTAAATGGCATTTGTTTTTTAAAGTTTTGTGTTGTGTCTTACCCGTGTGTTTGTAATGTGTTGCGTTTGTGTCTAACCTGTGTTGAGGTGTGCATTTCTGTTTGTTGTGTGTATGTACCTGTGTTGAGGTGTGCATTTCTGTTGGTTGTGTGTACGTACCTGTGTTGAGGTGTGCATTTCTGTTTGTTGTGTGTACGTACCTGTGTTGAGGTGTGCATTTCTGTTTGTTGTGTGTATGTACCTGTGTTGAGGTGTGCATTTCTGTTGGTTGTGTGTACGTACCTGTGTTGAGGTGTGCATTTCTGTTTGTTGTGTGTACGTACCTGTGTTGAGGTGTGCATTTCTGTTTGTTGTGTGTACGTACCTGTGTTGAGATGTGCATTTCTGTTGGTTGTGTGTACGTACCTGTGATGAGGTGTACATTTCTGTTGGTTGTGTGTACGTACCTGTGTTGAGGTGTGCATTTCTGTTTGTTGTGTGTACGTACCTGTGTTGAGGTGTGCATTTCTGTTGGTTGTGTGTACGTAGCTGTGTTGAGGTGTGCATTTCTGTTGGTTGTGTGTACATACCTGTGTTGAGGTGTGCATTTCTGTAGGTTGTGTGTACGTAGCTGTGTTGAGGTGTGCATTTCTGTTGGTTGTGTGTACGTACCTGTGTTGAGGTGTGCATTTCTGTTGGTTGTGTGTACGTACCTGTGTTGAGGTGTGCATTTCTGTTGGTTGAGTGTACGTACCTGTGTTGAGGTGGGCATATCTGTTGGTTGTGTGTACATACCTGTGTTGAGGCTGTTGAGGCCCTCCTCGTAGACCTGGCAGCAGCGCTCCTCTCTCCTGGCGATGTCAGAGGCCCGCCCCTTGGCTGTCTGAAGCTCCTCCCCCACCGTCGCCTCCAGCTCCCGCCTGGCCATGAAGTCCCACGTCAGTGAGTCGTATGTGTATTTGCTCTGCAGGCTGGGGACAGGACATTCAGCATGGTCAGTGTGTGTTGTGTCATGTTGAAAAATGAACACAGGGAGATCAGCAACCCAAAATGTAGCCTTACTCTTGTATAATGGTGTCCTGTAGGTCTTTAGTGAAGTCAAAGATGGCGACGATGGTCAAAAGAGACAGGATGAAATCAGCTCTAGTGGACAGCACAGAGAAATCCATGAACATCTCCAAAACACTGTTTCTACTCTCTTAATAACCAAAGTAGACATACAGATGACTGTTAGGCAATACAAATGGCATAGAATAAATACAACGCAATGGAAAACAGCTCACCTTGGATTTTCCCAGTAGCACCACCTCGGCCAGTTTGCCACTCACGATCTCAGGGGAGAACTCGTACCCTCCCTGTAGAGCGAAGAGGACAATCAGTGACCCAGTCCAGAAAAAGAAGAGACTCAAAAAGGTGTGTGTGTGTGTACTCACCACATCCATCTCAGCCTGCTCCAGCTCCTTCTGTTGCTTCCTTAATTTCTCAGCGTGCAACAGCTCCATACGGAAGCACTGTTCCGATAGAGACACGGGTATCAAACATCCTGGGGGTTTTAACAGTGGTCCCGCTACATTTAGGCCTTTTATGTGCATTCAGCTACCACAGCACCTAGATTTCCATAGCATCTTAGCTTCGAGCCTAATATGGCAATTCTTCAATTCATTGAAAATCAAATGCCACTCCGTACCTCCTGGTAGACCTTCTTGCTTTCCGGGTGGAAGAGCAGGGCACGCAGGAACAGGTGTCTGGCGCTCTCTGACGAGTTTCTGTCCTCCAGCTCGCTCTTGGCAGCCATGATCCACAGGGCTGGAGAAAGGAGAGGCAATCAATGATTCCGCTGACGAGGCTCCGTCATCCACTCATACAACTGGGGCAATGATAGGACACTGTGTAGTGTGTATATAGGGGTCCTTTGCAGCTCAGTTGGTAGAGCACGGCGCTTGTAAGGCCAGGGTAGTGGGTTCGATTCACAGGACCACCCATACGTAGAATGTATGCACGCATGACTAAGTCGCTTTGGATAAATGCTAAATGACATACATTATATACAGAGTGTACAAAACATTAGGAACACCTGCTCTTTCCATGACAGACTGGCCAGGTGAAAGCTATGATCCCTTATTGATGTCACCAGTTAAATCCACTTCAAAAATCAGTGTAGATGAAGTGGGGGAGACAGGTTAAAGAAGGATTTTTAATCCTGGAGACAATTGAGACATGGACTGTGTATGTGTGCCATTCAGAGGGTGAATTCAGAGGGTGACAAAATATTTAAGTGCCTTTGAACGGGGTATGGTAGTAGGTGCCAGGCGCACCGGTTTGAGTGTGTCATGAACTGCACCACTGCTGAGTTTTTCTACGCTCAACAGTTTCCTGTGTGTATCAAGAATGGTTCCCCACCCAAAGGACATCCAGCCAACTTGACAATGGCAAGCATTGGAGTCAACATGGGCCAGCATCTCTGTGGACCAGTTTCGACACCTTGTATTAGTCCATGCCCCGACGAATTGAGGCTGTTGTGAGGGCAAAGGGGGGTGCAACAATGCGTTCCTTAATGTTTTGTACACTCAGTGTTTATTACAAGGACATATGCCATTGATGTGGTATGTCACCATAGTATAATGATGATAAATCTACCTGGTTTCTCAGGATGAATGGCGAGCATGGAGGAGAACACCTTGCTGATTGCACCCTTTGTGTTCTATTTGAGGAGATGACAAAAAATAACAGTTTCAGCACCCGAACACAACATTTATTCTACGTGGAACCCAAGATAACTTAAACTTACCCATTTCTTACAGAAAGCAATGTGAGAGAGCCACAACTGAACATCATCCTGCAAAAAGATAACTTATTATTGACCTGTCCATTGACTTTTTGGTACCTTCTGCATAGCGCTGTTTGAAATATTCAACATCCCGTAGCTAATAGCTATGTCATATAGGGCTTGTATGGTACCTTCCATTTAGTTGTGGCCCTTCTGAAAATGTTGTTGATCCTCGAGATGATGGAAAACTCAATCTCCTCTCTTTTGAACTGATAGCCGATGCGCTATAAATGAAACATGAGGAACAAATATTTTAAAAAATACTCCTGATACAGATATTCAATATTTCCATATTTCATAGAACTTCAAATATGACTTGCAGTCATTCATTGGTTGTAAACTCTAGCATGATAATGAAAGTGGATTTATTATTATTATTAGTGGATTCTGTGGTTGCCATGGCACTGTAAGGCAGCCTAAACAGAGAGCTCTGTATATTTTGTACATATTTTAGATTTCTTTTAAATCAGGTTTTTTGTTAAGTCATTGAGTGTTGATTGGATATACAGTTGAAGTCGGAAGTTTACATAAGCTGAGTTTGAATGTGTTTGGCTAAGGTGTTTAACAATTCCTGACATTTAATCCTAGTGAAAATATATTTTTGATATATATTGAAGCAACATCTCAAGACATCAGCCAGGAAGTTAAAGCTTGGTCGCAAATGGGTCTTCCAAATCGACAATCACCCCAAGCATACTTCCAAAGTTGTGGCAAAATGGCTTAAGGACAACAAAGTCAAGGTATTGGAGTGGCCAACACAAGGCCCTGACCTCAAACCTATAGAAAATTTGTGGGCAGAACTGAAAAACTGTGTGCGAGCAAGGAGGCCTACAAACCTGATTCAGTTACACCAGCTCTGTCAGGAGGAATGGGCCAAAATTCACCCAACTTATTGTGGAAGGCTACCCCAATCGTTTGACCCAAGTTAAATAATTTAAAGGCAATGCTACCAATTACTAATTGAGTGTATGTAAACATCTGACCCACTGGGAATGTGATGAAAGAAATAAAAGCCTAAATAAATCACTCTACTATCATTCTGACATTTCACATTATTAAAATCAAGTGGTGATCCTAACTGACCTAAGACAGGGAATTTTTACTAGGATTAAATGTCAGGAATTGTGAAAAATGAAGTTTTAAATGCAGTTGGCTAAGGTGTATGTAAACTTCTGACTTCAACTGTAATTTCCCTCATGATGCCATCTATTTTGCGAAGTGCACCAGTCCTTCCTGCAGCAAAGCACCCCCAGAACATGATGCTGCCACCCCCGTGCTTCGCGGTTGGGATGGTGTTCTTCGGCTTGCAAGCCTCCCCTTTTTCCTCCAAACATAACGATGGTCATTATGCCCATAAAGTTTAATTTTTGTTTCATCGGACTAGAGGACTTTTCTCCAAAAAGTACCATCTTTGTCCCCATGTGCAGTTGCAAACCGTAGTCTGGCTTTTTAATGGCGGTTTTGGAGCAGTGGCTTCTTCCTTGCAGAGTGGCCTATCAGGCTATGTCGATATAGGACTCGTTTTTACTGTGGATATAGATACTTTTGTACCCATTTCCTCCAGCATCTTCACAAGGTCCTTTGCTGTTGTTCTGGGTTTGATTTGCACTTTTTGCACTAAAGTACGTTCATCTCTAGGAGACAGAACGCGTCTCCTTCCTGAGTGGTATGAGGGCTACACAGTCAACTTAGTGTATGTTAACTTCTGACCCACTGGAATTGTGATACAGTGAATTATAAGTGTAATAATCTGTCTGTAAACAATTGTTGGAAAAATGACTTGCGTCATGCACAAAGTAGATGTCCCAAACAACTTGCCAAAACTATAGTTTGTTAACAAGACATTTGTGGAATGATTGAAAAACTAGTTTTAATAACTCTAACGCAAGTGTATGTAAACTTCCCGACTTCAACTGTATATCTGGTTGTTTTTACCCATGGAGTGATGGCAAATCTGCTTGTTTGGCTAGCTAGACAGCTAGCTGCCTGCTAACGTTTGCATTTAAAAGATGCATCAGACTCATCACCGGCTTCTATTGAAATTAAAAAGTGGAACAATGTTTCCGAGGTCGGACAGGCAGACAGCTAGGCTTATATTAAGCCCCGCCTTATAAGACCTGACTGCATTGATTGTGGAAATGGCAGTGATCGTAATGAGGATGACTACTGCTCTGGATTGAGCTATAGTAACTGCAGAGACATCACCCAAGTGGGTGCACAAGTCCAGGCTACAGAGAAGTTGAGCTGATGATGACATCAGGGCCACCAAGCCAACTCCATCACAGGAAGGCTACAGAGAGGCTGAGGACAACATCATGGCCAGCAAGCCAGATGAAATGCATCATCAGGCATCACCATCACTCCAGTGAGTTGCCTGAAGCAACAGTCTCCGCCATGAGCTTGGCACACGCAGTTGTGAAGGAACTCTCCGAAGCTGGCTTCATCAACATCACTTTCATTGTTTTGTTAATCTACCTAATTGTTATTCTCTTTATTTGTAGGCCTATACCGCAATTAAACTTTTAGCTGCAAATGTGTAGCCTACAAAATTAAATTAACCAAATCCATTTATATATATATATATATATTACTACATATGAGATTCAAAACTTACTGATCTTCTCTTCTTGATCAGCTCTAAGACATTGATTTCATTCTGAAATAAGAAATAACACAGATTAATACATTGTATAGTACTTGTTTTTGATTGCCCATACTCACATTTTCTATCTTTATTCACTGGTATTCGGCACTCACCTGAATGTATGTTTGGTTATGATCAATCGATGCAGTTTGTATTCTAAAGCTGTCGCCCTTTTTAGCAAGGATCTGTAATTGGGAGATTAATCGAATTTAATACAACTTCAAAGATTTTACTAACATTGCACGTGATAGCTAAGCTAAAGAGTGTTTTTCATCTTACTTGACTTCTTTTTTGCTGAACAGTCCCACTCTCTCCAACTGTTCCAACTCTGGGATTCGATTCTCGATTTCAGCCATCGTCACTTACTTGGTGCTTACAATTTGACCGAATTCTGTTGTGAATGTTATTAAAGCATTCCTTAAAAACAAGAATAGTGAACTAAATTAGCCCAAAAGCATCTTTCACACGTGTGGAAGTTGTGATTGCTGTATTTCCGGTTCGTGCTTCAACTGAGTCCGTGCAAAAACTTGTGAATTTACCAAGAAAATCCGCTTGACAAGCGAAAAACTTAAACTTTATTATTATGCCTTGCATTATAAACATGCGCAACTTATAATGGTCGGCATTTACATTCACCATAAAAATACATAACATAGACTGTACATTTCCTATCATCAGTTTTCTGGTTTGCACAAGTGCAGAACTGAGCATATTTGGCAACAACTGTTTCTGCAACAAGTGTACTGATTTATAATTGGCACCAGAAATATGCAAACGGCTAGGCTGAAAAGTAAACAAGCTTCATGAATCATGCCCGGTGGGTGGAAAGATTTCCCGCAAAATCGTTGAAAATCAAGAGAAAGCGAGCGGCAATTTGCCTCTTCCACCGAACATGATGGTGTCGCTTACAGTTGCGTCTGCCCAATCACAAGTCTCAAATTACATATTCGAATTTCTATTGGATGAGAGGTATTTCTAGATGTCCAGTAAAGACCACACGATTTTAGCATAACGTGTAGCTCATCTGAAGTTGTAATGGTTTTCATATAATCAATAACATAATCTATTATTTTTTTATGTAAATATGATGGATTTACTTTACTAGTCGACTTTGTGTGAATCGTTGGAAGGAATACTGGACCGCAACATTTGGGATTTCTTCTCGTTAACCCACTATGCTAGTTTAGCTAGCAGCAGCTTGCTTCCTTGCTAATTTCATGGGTTGCCTGTGTTGGTGAGTCTCTATCTGGCTAGCTAATCTTAGTTTATGCTAGCAAGGTTAGCCTCAATGTTGTACAGTCAGTTAGCAAATAATAATTTTGTGTTATACCCGTTTCGAATATCACTCCCACAAGTTTACTAAGCTAGCTATGTTGACCATTTGTTTATGCTAGCTAGTTAGCTTTGCTGGCTAACTAGCTAACAAAAATCCAGATGCTGGAATTTGAGACAAATTACGGTAGCTTGCTAATATGTGTTTATCTCTATATTTCTTACAAAAAAAATGTATATGTGTAGTTATCTATGATCTTTCATATTCTTATAGGATGTTGAAATGGAAAATTATAATGTTATACAAAGCCAATACTGAAGTAGGTTAGCTAGCTTGCTAACCCAACTAACGTTAGCTGATATGATTATGCTTCCTTTGTTTTGAAAAGGACCATAATAATGTTTGTTTCATCTGCATGGATGCACCATTTACAGCATTCAGGTGAAGTCATGAGTGGGACCAGTTGTAAAGCGAACGGCGCCGTCTACCCGGCCTCGACAACTGTAATGACCACGGTGAAGAAGCCGAAGATGGAGCAGATTCAAGCAGACCATGAGTTGTTTCTACAGGCCTTTGAAAGTGAGTTTCACGACTTTTTACTTATATCAGGAAGTAACGATTTCAAGCCAGGTGGAAATCTTTGAAAATAACCAATTGAGTATAATTTGGATTTTGTTACTGTCGGCTACTTTTCTCACAACTAATATCAATGACACTGACTAATATGAGGCCTATCTCTGACTAAATTTGATTAGAAAGTGGGCCTGGAACCATAACATGCATAGGATATATATCTGTGCGGCTCTGTAATACGTTACAGCTCTGTGAATACATTCATACCACAATTCTATTCAATTCTTACTAAAATCATAACAAATTATTGAGCAGGCTATGATTATTGTTATGATGTATTTGCAGAACCAACTCAAATCTACAGATTTCTCCGCACAAGGAACCTGATTGCAGTAAGCAAATATTACATCCATAATATACATGTATACATAATGTACAGGTCCTTCAGAAAGTATTCACACCCCTTGACTTTTTCCATATTTTGTTACAGCCTGAATTGGATTACATTTCGATTGTGTGTTACTGGTCTACATAAAATAATCCATCATGTCAAAGTGGAATTATGTTTTTAGAAATGTTAACAAAAAACGAATAAAAAGCTGAAATGTCTTAAGAGTCAGTAAGTATTCAACCCCATTGTTGTGGCAAGCCTAAAAAACGTCAGGAGAAAAATGTAGCTTAACAGGTCAGATAATAAATTGCATGGAATAACTCTGTGTGCAATAGTGGTGTATAATGTGATTTTTGAATGACTACCCCACACATACAATTATCTGTAAGGTCCCTCGGTCGAGTAATGGATTTCAAGCACGTATTCAACCACAAAGACCAGGAAGGTTTTCCAATGCCTCGCAACGAACGGCACCTATTGGTAGACGAAGAAAAAAAAAAGTAAAAATCTGATATTGAATATCCCTTTTGGGCATAGTGAAGTTATTAATTACACTTTGGATGGTGTATCAATACATTCAGTCACAAAAAAGATACAGACGTCCTTCCTAACTCAGTTGCCGGAGAGGAAGGAAACCGTTCAGGGATTTCACCATGAGGCCAATGGGGACTTTAAAACAGTTCCAGAGTTTAACCTCTTAGATGTAATGGCAACTTTTATTTCCGCCTAAATAGACATACCCAAAAGGAGCTGCTATTCATGTGTAATTACATGATTCTGACATGCCAAAACATGCTATATTTGGAAAGAAGACACCTGGGAGATTGAGGAAATGATCAGAAGATGGATAGGAGTTACATCGTTTAGAATACACAAGATCAAGCACACACAAAATAAAAATACAATTATTTTGAATGTAATCTTTCATTGACAAGCTATAAGTGAATTATTGAGGCCCAGAGCTGGAAACACATCAGATGGCTCCCACAACATGTGAACAATATCAGAAAAAGAATGGGATTTATAGACCTAACAACTAGAAATGGGCAGATGTTTTAGTAAGTGGTGTTAGGTGTGGTCACAGGACATTTCCAAGTGTCCCTAAACTTCTTCAACGTGGCGTGGCATATGTCTGTAAATTAGATAATTCCAGTGCTATTACATATTTGCAATCCCTAAATGCTATTTGTTCAGTATAAAAACCATTTCTACCATATTAACCTCACTCAAACATTGTGGTGGTGTAATGTGGTATCCAGGTACATTCACGTGTCCTTTCAACCTCCAAACTGTCAGAATGTGGTTAATTGCACTGTTTTTGCACACTGGGTGTGCCTAAAAGTTATTTTTCACTATAAAAACAAAATGTATACAACGCCAACCTCTCTGAAACATTGTGGTGGTGTCGGGGGACATACAGGGGATATCCAAGTGTTTTTAAAACCTCTCCAAAGTGCCTGAACGTTTAGCCTAGACATGTCCACTGTATTGGTCCCACATACAAATGAACTGTTTACAATAACAATATAAAAGCAACAGATATACATTCAAAAATAGATACAAATGTCTTATCAAACACAAAGTTGGTTACACATGTGTCCTTCACTAAAAACGGTGCAAAAATAGAAATAAGCTGAACTATTTACAAATTACATTAGTTTTCGTTTTACATCCCAGGTCTAGATAATTAGATTTAACTTTCAGCATAGCTTGTGCATGTCGTGATAGTCTTTGAAGCAGTCCATCTCTGCCAGGAAACAAAAAGCGGCTCCCAAACGTCATAATCTAAATCGTCTGTATCCTCCACTCTGTGGTAAATGAAATAAAGAGATATATATTGTTGTAAGACACACAGAATTACAGTTGACTAAGTTGACTAGATTTACAAAATGACATTACTGTGAGGGTAAAACAACATGCCTTTATCTGTGCGGTGACTCACATAGGTGTGAAGCGTGCACACACACAATGCAAGCAGTAACACTTTGGAGACAAAGGCAGAGATGAGAACCACAAATAAACAATGGCCATGAGAGTTTAGTGGCCTTTCCAAAGTTACAAGGGTGAAACTTAGAACAGCAAACCGTGAACTAATATGAAACGGCCGATAACAAAATGTAACATTTTGACTCTCGAGGCTAGTGATCAATTATGGTAGGTCACAGGGGCGGCAGGTATACTAGTGGTTAGAGCGTTGGGCCAGTAACCGAAAGGTTGCTAGATTGAATCCCCAAGCTGACAAGGTAAAAATCTGTCGTTCTATCCCTGAACAAGGCAGTTAACCCAATGTTCCTAGGCCGTCATTGTAAATAAGATTTTTTTTCTTAAGTGACTTGCCCTGGTTAAATAAAAAACAGGCAGACAAATAAGACATCCTCATGATCTGTGGAGTCCCGGCTTCCAGGTGTGTATGGATGTATTCCGCGTTTATTATGTTTATGCTTCACAACGCTAACTGCAATGGAGGTAGCAGCCATCTTGAAATGAGGTCATCAGCTTGGGTGCCCTTATACATGCGTATGCCCATATATGGTAATAAGCAATACCAATTTTAAGGCACAGGTCAATAGCCAAGATACTCGGCTTTCCGCAGACACCCTGCTTTTGCTGATAGGGGCTACCGTTCTCATAACAGACTGAATTGAATAAAACAAATCTTAGACTTACCCAGAAAGACTCATAGCTGTGTTTGTAACATGTATTGACTCAAGGAGTTGAATACTTATCTATTCAAAATATATTCGTGTTTTATTTTCCATAAATGTGATTTATTTTTTTTGAATTTTTCTTCCACTCTGACATTATTATATTGTGTGTAGATCGTTGACCAAAAAATATTGAATCTATTTCAAACCATTTTTGTAACACAACAAAATGTGGAAAAAGTCTAGGGGTGTGAATACTTTCTGAAGGCACTGTGTACATATAACAATAGATATATACATGTATTTTCTTTTCTTTCTCATTTTCACAATGTCTGGTATATTAATGATTTGCCTCCAAATGCTTCCATTTTAGCCTATATTCTTGCACAGGACTCTTACCTTCATGACCCACAGAAACACTCGAACAAATGCCAAAAGGTAACATATTGTTCTCTGATTGATCTGAAAGGGATCAGATTATTTTTATATGGTAGACATTAAGACAGAGATGGTATAAAGTAGAACCTCAAAGATAAGATCCTCAAACTTACAGACTGGACGTTAACCAAACGGTCAATATCAAACTGGGGCATGTATTAAATGCAAAAACCAACTTATGTAGGCTACACACAAGCGTACACCTTGCTTACACGTGTAAATACACTATATTTTCTATAAAGGTAGACGCGGTTGTCAAGATGACTTCAAAGTTACGGGCGGCCATTTTATGGACCTCTATTCCCGACGTGTTCATATCTTTGAGGTCCTACTGTCCTTTTTATTTATTTATTTATTATCTCATCAAAGCTAAAGCCACTTCTAAGGTCTTCATTTGTGCTGTGCTTGAACTTGTGTGCTCAGGAAAACGTTCAAGGTGGATGACATGCTGCTCAGAGTTGAGAAGATGAAGGGAGAGCAGGAATCTCACAGGTAAGAGTTAGGAGACTATTAGAAGTTTTAACTTATTATAAAACCATTAAGTATTGAGTCATATAGTTATAGTTTTCTTTTCTTTAAATGTATTTTATTTGAGGTGTTTTCACTTTATTTAGACAGTAAAGTCATCGGAGGTGGAGGCTGGCAAGTAGGAGAGAAACAGTGGGAAGGGTGGGGAACCGTATATGTGACTTGTGCCTGGGAGTGTTACCACAGCTCTGCATCCTTTCTGACTGTATTACTGCCGTTTCTTCTAGCTTGTCCTCGCACCTGCAGCTTACCTTCACTGGATTCTTCCATAAGGATGGTATGCCCGTCAATACTCTCATGTTTGCGCCATGTTCAAATGCAATGTATTTGTAGGCCCTGTACCAATGTGTTGGTGTGACATTTGTACAAAAACGGAAGAGACAAAAGGATGAATTATAAGACACACTTTTCACTTTCTCCCTCTCACAGAAAAGCCATCTCAGAATTCAGAAAACGAACAAGGCTCGGTCTCTCTAGAGGTGCTACTTGTCAAAGTCTGCCATAAAAAACGAAAGGTAAAAACCAGGCTTCATTTCGCTCTCGCGTTGTCTCAGTCAAGTGAAATTGGTTATAAACCAAACTCCTAACTCAACTCCTAGCTAAATCCTAACTTTTCTCCTGTAAACATTGTTTTCCATAGGATGTCAGCTGCCCGGTGAAGCAAGTGCCTACAGGTAAAAAGCAAGTGCCTTTAAATCCTGACTGCAGCAAACAAACCAAGCCCGGCTCCCTGCCCTCCCTGCTGGTGTCCAGTAACGAGTTTGAGCCCAGCAACAGCCACATGGTCAAGTCCTACTCGCTCCTGTTCAGGGTCTTACGCACCGGGAGGAGGGACATGAACGGCCTTGTGAACGGCGAGGCCAACGAAAACATAGGCAAGTAGTTGCAAAAACACCCTCAGGGATGTTGGATGACTCACTAAAATTGAATGTCTGTTTGTTTGGAGAGAAAACAGATTAGTTGTAGGGAGACTACCTCATGAAGGTAGTTGAGAGAATGCCAAGAGAGTGCAAAGCTGTCATCAAGGCAACGGGTGGCTACTTTTAAGAATATAAAATATATTTTGAATTGAACACTTTTCTGGTTACTACATGATTACATATGTGTTATTTCATAGTTTTGATGTCTTCACTATTATTTTACAGTGTAGAAAATAGTAAAAATGATGAAAACCCTTGAATGAGTAGGTGTCCAAACTTTTGACTGGTACTAATATATAGATAGGTAGATATAAATAATATGGCGACCATTTTGTTTTGATGATGTGACATTATTTTCATGGGGCAAATGTCTAATTTTTGTTTGTTTGGTGTCTTTGCATGTTTAGATGTGACAGAGGTGCCCAGCAGAAAGAAGAGAAGCTCCACCCACAGAGAAGATGGAGAGACCACAGAGACCTTTGTTGCACAGATGACCGTCTTTGACAAGAACAGGTAAACAACATACCATAAATGGCAAAATGGTAGCCATTTATCCCCAGGTGGCAACTGTCATTACCAAGTTGCTGCTGCACTTTGACCTCAAGGATATTTAGCCACTTGCGAGTGGCATTTTAAGGTGCTATAATATCTGAGCCCTATTTCTGAATTGAAACTACAACCACATATATTCTATAACTGTTCACACTCGATGTTAAATGCATTACTCAGAGCATCTAGTTAATAAGGGACCTCTGCCATGTGCAGGAGATTACAGCTGCTGGATGGGGAGTATGAAGTGTCCATGCAAGGGATGGAGGACTGCCCCGTCAGCAAGAAACGAGCCACATGGGAAACCATTCTGGATGGGAAGGTGAGTGGGCCAAAGGCATGTGTGTGTGCCAACCTAGCAGGCTTTGGTTTCAGACCAGCACTAAAAATGCCTGATTTAATTACACTAATCAGTCTTGATAAGCAGTTGATTAATTGAATCAGGTGTTGTTGTGCAGAGCTGAATCAGGTGTTGTTGTGCAGAGCTGAATCAGGTGTTGTTGTGCAGAGCTGAATCAGGTGTTGTGCAGAGCTGAATCAGGTGTTGTTGTGCAGAGCTGAATCAGGTGTTGTTGTGCAGAGCTGAATCAGGTGTTGATGTGCAGAGCTGAATCAGGTGTTGATGTGCAGAGCTGAATCAGGTGTTGATGTGCAGAGCTGAATCAGGTGTTGATGTGCAGAGCTGAATCAGGTGTTGATGTGCAGAGCTGAATCAGGTGTTGATGTGCAGAGCTGAATCAGGTGTTGATGTGCAGAGCTGAAACAACAGCTTGCCCAATCAGTAGCTCTCCAGCACCAGGGTTGGGGACGACAACTATACTATCAGTAGGACACTCCACATCGAAATGTGTGTATGATGGTACTGAGACAATGTTTCCTGCTCTGCTCCCACAGAGGCTGCCACCGTTCGAGACGTTCTCTCAGGGACCCACGCTGCAGTTCACTCTGCGCTGGACAGGCGACGCCAGTGACAAGTCCACAGCCCCCGTGGCCAAGCCCCTGGCCACACGCAACTCTGACGGCTCCAGCCCCATGGAGAGCAGGCCCAGCACACTCAAATCTACCCCCCTGGGTAAGAGACACAACACACTCAGTAGCAACTTGCTTGGCTTTTACCCTAAAGAAACAACACATTGTAACCTCCCATTTAGATTCACTCACACCAATTTCAGTATGCTGTTCTCTTGCCTCGACGTGACTCTAAATGTGTGTAGCTAAGGCTGGGTTTACACAGGCAGCCCAATTCTGATAGTTTTTTCATTCTTTGGGGTTTTGACCAATCAGATCAGTTCTGAAAAATATCTGATGTAAAAAGATCTGATGTGATTGGTCAAATGGCCAATTAGTAGGGGGGAAAATTCAGAATTGGGCTGCCTGTGTAAACACAGCCTTGGTCACCATCCAACCAATACTAGAGCCATAAATATACTATGACTTTTTAACTTTATAATAAAATTGACCAGACCGATGCAGCTGCATCACTAGCACAATAATGTCCCTAAAAATGGTTTGTGCTATCTAATAACCTCTGACTCCTTCATTTCTCCCTCCCCTCCCTGTTGTAGCTGTGAAGGCCTCTGTCAGCACAGATATCCAGATGAAAAAAGAACAGATCCTGTGTGAACCCAGGCAGAAACTGCGTATATTTTACCAGGTCTGTTTATGCACCAATATGAAATGTTTCACATCGCTTTATATAGTAAGGGGGGAAACTCGCCTCATCCATCACTAATGTGTAGCACACGCCTAGTTATGATTATCCTGATACATCTCTAAGTACAGGGGAAGAGTAGCGTAATATGCTTAAATGTAAAACAAGATCTTGTTTGAGCATCACTCAGAATGGTTCAGTTATTAATAAACCAGTAATGAACTTCCATCTTTTTGTCCCATGGCAGTTCCTGTACAACAACAACACGCGGCAGCAGACAGAGGCTAGAGACGACCTCCACTGTCCCTGGTGCACTCTGAACTGTAGGAAGCTTTACAGCCTGCTGAAACACCTCAAACAGTCCCATAGCCGCTTCATTTTCAATTACGTGGTGAGAGACTAGGGCTGTGTGTGTGTGTGTGTGTGTGTGTGTGTGTGTACAGGATTCCTATATTTGAACCTTTTCCTATTTCAGCATGCTTATAAGGGAAGGACTTTCAACAAGCACAGCACTTACACAAATGACTGATGATTTTAGCTGAGAGAATTTGATGATAAAAAAAATAGTGGGGGCTGTCTTGTTAGAGTTCAATGCAGCTTTTGACATTATTGATCATAGTCTGCTGCTGGAAAAACTTGTGTTATGGCTTTACACCTCCTGCTATATTGTGGATAAAGAGTTACTTGTCTAACAGAACACAGAGGGTGTTCTTTAATGGAAGCCTCTCAAATATAATCCAGGTAGAATCAGGAATTCCCCAGGGCAGCTGTCTAGCCCCTTACTTTTTTCAATCTTTGAGTAAAGCCAGTGTGTCTATGTATGCGGATGACTCAACGCTATACAGGTCAGCTACTACAGCGACTGCTACTAAGAGCTGCAGTTAGTTTTAGAATGGGTGGTAAGGAATAAGTTAGTCCTAAATATTTCAAAAAACTAAAAGCATTGTATTTGGGACAAATCATTCACTAAACCTCAACTAAATCTTGTAATAAATAATCTGGATAATTGAGGTGACTAAACTGCTTGGATTGAATTGTCATGGTCAAAACGTATTGATACAACAGTAGCTAATATGGGGAGAAGTCTGTCCATGATAAAGTGCTGCTCTACCTTAACAGCATTACCACAAAGAGGGAAAATTGCATTTGGCTCAGAACAGGGCAGCACGGCTGGCCCTTAGGTGTACACAGAGAGCAAACCTTAATAATATTACATTTACATTTAAGTCATCTAGCAGACACTCTTATCCAGAGCGAATATGCATGTCAATCTCTCCTGGCTCAAATACTAATACAAATACTATTAACCTATGCTAATTTGGTCTTTTGATTAACCCTATACGGGTCAAAAAACAACAAAAACAGTTAAGAACAAAGAGATTTTAAAGCCATCTGCTACCAAGTACCTGGCATGCTATATGTTGATTATTTGAGTTGTCAAGGATATTGAGAGTTTGATAGTTATTGTAATTGAATTGATGTCCCCCTGTGTGTCTCCAGCCTCACCCTAAAGGTGCTAGGATAGACGTGTCCATCAATGAGTGCTACGACGGCTCCTACGTGGGCAACCCCCAGGACATTCACAGCCAGCCCGGCTTCGCTTTCAGCCGCAACGGCCCCGTCAAGAGGACTGCCGTTACACACGTACTGGTGTGCAGGTAAAGAAGGCGTCTCCTGTCTCCACTTTCACCTCACTGGCTCTCTCACCCTCAGTCAACCAGTAGCATGGCTTGCGTGTCAGGATCAAAGCACTGAAATAAAAAAGATGAACTTGGCTATGGTCAGCCTCCGGGGTAATCATGTGAAAGGATTTTAGTTCTTGTATTTGCTGTATGCTTAAAAAGTAAAACTGCAGTTTTGATTGGCTAACGTGTTTCATATATCCTCACTCGGATGGTACCATCACAGCCGTAGGGCTAGTTGAGAATGTGTACTATTTGTCCACTAGCTTGCCTGCGTGTGTGTACCTAACCACAGCCTCTGACCCCTAATGCACTGCTCCTGTCTTGTAGGCCCAAGCGGACGAAGCCCAGCCTGTCAGAGTTCCTGGAGTCTGAGGACGGGGAGCTGGAGCAGCAGAGGACCTACGTGAGCGGACACAACCGCCTGTACTTCCACAGTGACAGCTGCATGCCCCTCAGACCCCAGGAGATGGACGTGGACAGCGAGGACGAGAGAGACCCTGAGTGGCTGCGAGAAAAGACCGCCACGGTCAGTCCCGCCGCTCACACTGTCACTCAGACCGAGATGATGTACAATGGAGTAGAACAGAAGATCATTTAAAAAAATGTTTTAAACATAACGACTGCCTGATGTTTATACAGAATGGCCCATATCTTAACTTGAAATAGATGCATGTCAAATGAGTATCCCATTGATGTCAATGTATGAAAATCGAGCATCTCACGATAGGATTACACCCTATATGAATCCAACATAAATGAGTGTCGGGCTTGAACTACAGCTGGGCCTTTGCTTCCCTTATACTAAAATGTACCTTCTGGTTGTGTTGGTAGATTTTGGTCTTTTGCGCTGACTAATTTACGAGTGTTCCACCCACAGCAACTGGAGGAGTTCACAGACGTCAACGAGGGCGAGAAGGAGGTGATGAAGCTGTGGAACCTGCACGTCATGAAGCATGGGTATGTACCTAAAAGCTGTGGGTATGTATCACTAATCACTAGCCTCTTACGGCACTATCGTAGATAACTTATAAATACACATACAGCCACATCACCTTGAAGAGTTTATCTCTTAACATGTGCTATAGATGGTGTTTAAGTAAGGATAAAAACAGTCATCCTTGTGTTACTGTAATTTAGAAATCCACATAAAGCCATGACACTTTCAGAGTTTACATCTAACATGTGATACAAATAAAATAGGATAATGTATTTAAAAAGTTGTCCTTAATCTGACTCATTCTGTCTCCAGTAAATCAGTATTCTAACCTCATTTCCCCCCGTTGTGTTCTGTTTCCTGTCCGTATCTAGCTTCATAGCCGACAACCAGATGAACCAGGCCAGCATGCAGTTCGTGGAGAAGTGCGGCGCCTACATCGCCCGCCGCAACCTCTGCCGCAACTTTCTGCTGCACCTGGTCAGCATGCACGACTTCAACCTGGTCTCCGTGGCCACCATCGACCGCGCCATGTCCCGCCTCCGCCACATCCAGGAGGAGCTGCCCGACGCCGGGGCCGACGACCAGGCTGACCGGGCCCTCATGGAGGGCGCCTGCAATGGCACCGCAATCGCCTGCAGCTCTGGCGGGGGTGGTGGGACCAAGCACGGCAAGAGGACAAAAAGCTCCGTGACTGACTGACTGAAACTGATGGCGTTTTGGTGGCAGCAGTCGATCCGACCCATTCATTTTCATTTTTATAACGGTCACCCTTGGTGCTTAGCTAGGTGGGAGGAAGACGTCAATGGCGGATTGTCTTGAATTGACTCAAGACATACAAATATAGCTACACACACACACACAACACAGGCATATGAAGACTCACTATAATGTGAGGTTTTACCAAGTCATTATGCACCGTAGCCAGTTTAGTGATTCTTGGTGGTTTCGGGGGTGTGAAGAAACTGGGGGGGATCACTTGAAAGGTATTGTTATCATGGTTTGACTGCCTTTTGTTATCACATTGTAATCAGAAACTGTATTGAGTGGATATACAGTAAGTCATGCATTTTGGTAACATTGTCACTCCTGATGATCTGTATCCCATAACCCTGTCTGTTTGGCTCTAATGATCCTTTTAGTTGACTCTTGTTTTAGCACTTGGTAATCATTTGTATTAGTGAATTGTTTTAAACTTGAGTTGAATTACCATTTTTATTTTATTCTGTGCAACTGCATCAATTGTCAGATTCACCCCGTCTGTCTTGAATCCCCCTGAAACCTTATCAGGATTGTATTTGTTTTGATTTGATGTATGTTGTTTCTCATGTTTCTGTTGATACTATCTTGAGTAATGGAGGATCCGTGGACTCTGATATTTTCCACACGACCGGATGCTACTCTCTGCGTCCATAGCTTGAGGATATTAAGCCAAGATGAACCACAAACTGCCAGCACACTCACCCTTTTATGTAGACTGCTTAGCTCTTCTACAGGGGTGTGTTCACTAGGAACCAAGCGGAAGCAAACTGGACAAACCGGGGAGGGACCTACCTGCATTTGTCCAATAGGGAATTCTTGTTTTTGTTGCAAAAATGTTTTCTGTTGCGAAATGTTTTGCCACGGTTTGCTACTATGTGCACTAACGAATACACCCCAGAAAACAGGACAACAACCTATGGATGTTTTTATGACATGCTGGAACCTGTATTATGGTTAACTAGGCTTGAGGCACATTGGGAACACAAGTTGTTTTTGATGTTCATTTATCTTCATAAACGGGTGAGATAGGAAGTGTTGGACAACACTCCTTACAGACACTTTGTATACATTGTAATAATGTCAATATCTAGCTATATCCCATTGTGAACCTGATTATCACTGATTATGGACATTTAGGATTTTTCTTCAGAGGCAATATGCTGTTTGTTCATTGGAAATGGGTCCTAGTTGATACGTGTCTATCCTACTATTAGGCTCTGTTTAAATGCCAAAGGGGGTGATTTTCAGTAAGTCTCTCAGTTCTGTGTAAATTTTTTTGTTTGTTGCTGCATCATTTCAAAACGTTAAATGACGAGCGGTGTATAAGCCTTAGCTGTGTTTTTGCGTTGTGTTAGTGCACAAATTGAACAAAAACAGTAGTTTTGGTGCTTCGTTGGACACCTTTCCCCTCAACTCCATGGACCAGTCTTTTACTTCCTTGTCCCTTTATGCACGTTTTTGATCGGCTAGATATAAGGGTAGAAAACAATCATTTCACCGTATTGTCAAACCACCGTTGGAAGTCGTGAACTATGTTATAAACTTTGGAAATGGGGATTTTATATTTAAAATAAAATACATTTGACCTTGTCAGTTTTCTTTATTCAACTGATATCAACAGTCATAAAAATTTGAATATGTTCAGAAAATGTAGGTTAGCCTACCACCAAAGATTTTGTAATTAGAATAAAAACCTTTTTAATATAAATTCTGCAACTACAGTGCATGGGGGTGGGACCAAATATTCGTGACGTGGTACTCAAATTACTATCTGATTGGTTGAGCTGGGTTTGGCGCGTCTATTTGAACATACGGAAGTTACACATTATCGAAACATTTCGCAACGTGTGCTGATTTTTGTTGCGTGAAAAGCTGAGTTATGAAATTAGCGTAAACGTGTTTTGCGTGTTTAAAGTACATTTCTCGGTAGGTTTTCATTGACTTGTTCAGAAGATCATATCAGAAAGTAAAGTTTGCTAACTAGGTACGTCTATGTTGTTACAATGTGTCAACGGTTGTAAAAGTGCTATTTTATAGGTAACTATATTGCAGCACCTGCTACAATCTGGCACTACGAAGACCGTAGTGAAAGTAATTTTAATTTTGCATTCCCGTTATATTGAATGATATGAATACCCTATTGATGTGATGACCATAATGGTCACATCTTCAGAAAGGAATTTGATACAGTATTTTTTTCTTCTGTTTAACCTTTAACCTCTAGGCAAGAAAGATGTTGTTATCGCCCCTACTTGGCCACAGAGAAGGCTGGGTGCCCAAAATCCAATGACATCACAAAGTACTTCAGTATAACCCCACAACCTCTTGGGAGGAAGAGCCTAATTTCTGAGCAGGTGAAAGAGAAACCTAAAGATGGCGCCTTGTCATATTAGGGGGTCTTATGATGAGGTGCCTCTCTCTGTGTCACGGTCAACCAGTAGGCTGCACAGACTCAAGCGGAACAGATACCCCAAAGCAAGAACAAGCCTCATCAAGGATAGCCCCTGCTCAGACCCTCCTAATAATGTTATAGTGATTTCCGAGTCAAGCTGCTCCAGTGCTGACACAGCATTCAGGAGCAGGGCAGTGATGGGGTCTGTGGACCTGTCTCATGTCACTGGCCAATGCCATAGAGCAGGAGTTGGACTTGCATCTGGCCAGAATGTAATAGCATGTACCCTCACAATTCAAACAGTGGTGCAGTCTGCCTCTGGGACAACCAGGGTCTCGGATGAGAAAGTGGCAACTATTTTCACCAGGAAACAGGACACTAATAAGGCCCATAATACCCAACACTCAGAGACGGATTTTGAATTGGTGGTCCAGCTCAACACTTAAACACAACCAGATTGAGAGGAAGGGGTCAATTACTTCTGGCTGGAGAGATAAGTTGTCAGGGTCTGTCCGCAAAGGGTCTCTTGAAGAGGTCAAAGTGTCTAGCCCACTGTTCCCAGTCTTCACTGTGCTGCTGAAGAAATACAAAGATAACATTCTGGAGTCGGAAAGTCCAGGTAAGATTGAGAGACTACAGTTAACTCTATTCTATCAGTCATGTTCTTATTGTCATGTATACAGTCTGTGTGGTGCCATACTCTAGTATCAGATTCTCTCTTATTGGTCGCCTTTTATTTCAGAGACGAGATAGGCGCTGCATCTCCTAGCTCTGTAGGAGAGAAGAGGAAACATCAGAATGAGAGGGAGGACCTGAAACAGTACGCAAGCGCCAAAGGTCTAGCCCGTGGTTAGAGGAGACCAGCTTTACTGGGTAGTCCCTCTTTAGAACACCAAGTCATGGGGTCTCTTATCCCCTCTTCCAGGGGTCAGCCTAGAAGAAGCAGGCTGAGCCGAACACAGACTCAGGCAGCAACAGCGGGACAGTCAAGGTCATGAACTGACCACTAACCCACCAAACCAACCAGAATCTCCTCAAAAGGTCTATCCTGCCCATCCACAGCGATGCCTTAGGAGAGGTGATTATTCCTAATACAGATTGTTGTTGAAACTTTAGTTTTAGCTCTGTCATTGATTGGGATCTGCCATTGGTCTTTAAGATATCTACCTTATATCTACCAACATTGAGGATTTGCTGTGGACAGAAGTACCGCCCTCAGCACTCCAGTGAGGTAATAGGCAACTCCGCCTCTGTAAAGAAGCTACACAGGTGAGTTGCTAACACCACTGCTAGCTCCTTCAATGTTTAGCTTTTATGGTATGGTGTCTTAAATGCATTTCCTTATTTCTGTTGGCAGTTGGTTAAAGAAATGTAAACTGACAGTTGAGAGGAGAAAAGAGCTAGAAAGGAAACTAGAGAACCATGCCAACAGCAATGGTAAAAAATAAAAAGTTTATATGTTATGAATTGATGGGGGAAAATGTGTCAAATAAAACCACCTACTGTATTATAAAAATGTAAAAACCATCACTGACAATGAATCTTCCATGAATAACATTGATTGTATTGTCGACCTGATTTGGCCGTGCAAACTTGTGGGACTGTGGTGATTTCCAGGGAGAGGCTAGAGTGGAGGAGGAAGATCAGTGTCGCACCATGCTGATCACAGGACCTCCAGGGGTAGGCAAGACTGCCTCAGTATATGCCTGCGCTCAGGAGCTGGGCTTCAAGGTCAGGGTGAGACTACTTGGAAGATGTGCAGTCCCGTTCACATGTGTAACCTTTATTTAACTAGGCAAGTCTGTTAAGAACAAATTATTATTTACAATGACGACCAAACCCAGGCGACGCTGGGCCAATTGTGTGCCGTCCTATGGGACTCCCAATCACAGGCAGTGGTGATACAGCTGGATTCGAACCAGGGTGTCTGTAGTGACATGTCTAACACTGAGATACAGTGCCTAAGACTGCTGCGCCACTCGGGAGCCTGAATAGGACCTGCTGATTAGTGTTAGAATATGGTACAAAGACATTCCTCAATTATTTTTTTAAACATTTAAATTGCAGTTTGTGGGTAATTGGATAAGATGGGTAAAGCAGAGAACCAGGAGGCTGGCTCATGTTCATTCAGTCATATGAGTCACCAAAACAGGTTAGCTTTCATACGGGTGTATGCAGTCCTCTTCTAACCTTCGGGTGCAGTATGACTAGTCCGTGTTAATATGGCTGTCTTGACTGCTCATTTCCTTGGCCTCTCCAGGTGTTCGACGTGAACGCCTCCTCCCAGCACAGTGGTCGCCACGTCCTGACTCAACTGAAGGAGGCCACCCAATCTCACCTGGGGGAGATCCAGGGAAGCACCACCTTCAAACCGTCATCTCAGTAGCTACAACAACACCAACTAAATCTGACACAGTAGCTGGTAAGCACACCCCGCTACAGAAAATTACTTTATTGCAGTCTAAGCATAACCATCTACTGAAAATCACTTAAAGTGACAGGAACTATTTTGTAAATTGTTTGTCCAATGGAGAATGTGGATTAAATCTATTTTGTGCTCTCCTCACACAGATAAAAGGAGGCCTCTCCCAGAAAGGTTTTCTCATCCTCTAGGAAGGGGCCTCAGCTCCCTCGTAGCTCCCACCATAAGAGAGGTGCAGTGCAGCCTCCATGATGCTGGCTAACGTCTTCAAGAAGAAGCGTAAACCAGAGATCAAACTTAAGACGGCCCTTTGTTATCTACAAAACAGGACAAGCAACTACCAAACAGTTAAGAAACACAAGAAACACCTTGCGAGCTTAGTTAACCACACATAGGCATGTGTGGATCTTAGGAGGCTGGTGGGAGGAGCCATAGGAGCACGGGTTCATTGTAATAGCTGGAATGGAATTAATGCAACAGGGCCGACCGTGTGGTTTCCATATGTTTGATACCGGTCCATTTATTCCATCAATTACAATGAGCCCGTCCTCCTATAGCTCATCCCACCAGCCTCGTGGCTACGATTAGTCTTTTTGTTTAATCGTTATTATTTCCTACAGTTCTTTTTGTCTCAAGACCGTGACTGTGAAGAAGGCAGATATTATTAACCCTACGTTGGTCAGTCAACTGTCACCAGACATTGAAGAGCCACCAACCGGTAGCCGGAGTAAAAGGATGTCCACATCACTCATTCTATTTGAAGAGGTAAACCACACAGCAGTCAGTAGTTTTATTTCGGTTGTTTAGCAGTTCCAGGTTGCAGACTAGACATTTGAATTAAGTGACCAAGCTGCACCTGCTCTCCGGCAGGTTGATGTCGTATTCGATGATGTGGGATTCCTCACAGCAATCAAGACCTTCATGACGACTACCAAGAGACCCGTGATACTGACCACTAGTGGTGTGTGTGTGTATATACTGAAAAATATGAGTTCAATCTGTATTGAAAATGATGTGAAGTTGAATCATAACACGAAAACTGTCTTCAGATCCCTCCTTCAAGGCCTAAGTTTGGCAGCGACTTTGAAGCGATCCTTTTTAAAACAACCTTCAGCAGTGAGTCGAGCATCTTGGCACCATTGCATGACCTGCAGACCACTCTAAAGGCACGTCACCTCAGAGGCCCTGTGACCTTGAACTAGATGAACATCCAATGCTTTTATTCAGGTAACAACATTGAATGACCGTCTGACTGTATGAGGTGCCTTTCTCTGTGATTCCTCAGTGCCAGTCCTGGGCTAAACCAGACACCATCAAGCTAATGGAGATCCTTACTGAGAGCTGGAGGAGAGGTGTAGCTTTACTCTACTCGAACCTGGAGCTCCTTCTTCCCCCATCAATCAGGACCCAGCCCAGTCCTTTCCTCACCCCAAAGAAAGTGACTCGCTCTAGGCTTCAGAGTGAGCCAACACCCCCTGACATCCACCACCCTCAGGTCCCAATGATCCTGGATCAGACCAGTTAAGGTATACTCCAGCTCCAGGCTGAGGAGAAATGTCTGGCAACATCTGATTCCAGATCAGCTCACATGTTAGTAAAGCCTTAGCGCCTCACTGTCTTCTGAGAGCTCATCCAAGTGTATCAAATATTACTGAGACTGTTGATGACAAACTGAGAAGGCGGCAGATGGCTTGGTGTACCACTGCTTAGATGCAATAACTGACTTTATGGACCTCGTGTCCTTCATTGATACCTCTCAACCGAGTGAGTCTCCACATAAGGCTGGCCCATGCAGACCAGGGGTGGAGGTTAAGGACGGACTGCTAGATGAGAGAGGATGGGGGCTGTAGGTGGTGGGGTGAGATGACATTGGAAATCCAGGCTGCAGTAGAGGGCCTGGGCTTCCAGAGGTGCCTGGCCAGGGTGTCTGAGGGATGGGCTGGATCCCAGAGGCTGGAGGGGGAGGGTGATGGAGAAACTCAACCTCCCCGTCGCCCCACCCAGACGGGGTTTCAACGTCAGTCAGACCACTTCCTGTGATCCTAGGTGACTGCAGTTTCCTGAGTTATTTTTTTCGCTGTCAGAAATACATTGGTGGCTCAGTCCTCTAAATTACCATACATGCTTATGTGAAGTTAGCACTCACGTTTGTAATGCTGCTAGAATTTGGTTCAAACTGTTAGTCAGAAATGAGCATCATTGCAAACAAAACCTTCTGGTGGTATCTGAACAGAAGTTTTTCTTCCAGCGTGGTCGAAAGGAGATATGACATCATCAGAACTGTCCTCTCAAACCAATCCTTCTGCACCTTGGGAAACAAGCAAGCTGTTGCCGTGGACTACCTGCGACTACCTGCCTGTCCTCCGCACCATGTGCCAATCAGAGAGAACTCAGGAGCAGGGCCAAGGCAGGTGAGTCAATACACTGCATGAGAGCACCGTATTAATTTCTACTAAGAGAAAAGTTATAATTAAAGAGCTTGCTCAGATGACTTAAGACAGATTTGTTGTATGAATGCTCTTTCTCTTAGGTTGCTGCATTACCTCGGCCTCCTTGCAGATAAATTGTCATGGGAAATCAAGTCAGCAAGTTCTGGCTCTACACCGCATGAGAGGTTAATGCCATCATCCCCATGTTAATGACTTGTGATTTAGTGAATGTAGCCCATATGGGCGTTCATGATAAAGTTTGCTGTACATTCATTCATGCTTATTATATTGAGTGAGAAGTTTCTACTGTATGCATTCCAAATGTATAAATGAAATATGAAATCTTATTTTTATATTTATACATAAAAAAATAACATGCATTTGTTACAATCTGATTAAGTGAGTTGGTGTTTAAAACCAGAGGTATTTCAGGCTTTGAAAGGCATTGAACATTTGTCCATAAAGGTACAGATGCAGGTGGTCTCATATGATTTGTCACATCACAGTACACATTCAAGCCTGTTCTGCTTTACTATCGGCCCTGACAGAACATTTCTATTCATGGGAAAGTGAAGAACATGACGTGTGATGTCTGAGGAGAGGCTTAAGTTCAGCTGCTGGGGCCTGAACTGACACCAAGTGCAATACCATGTGAGTCTAGAGGGGGAAGTGCTGTAGTATCCATTTAAATATAAGCTAGTGTCAGTTTCCATCAAGCCTCCAATATGCAGGTCTCTCTCAGGTTCGCTCTGTGACCTTCGACCCCACCAGGTCACACATACTGTACACAGTCAACCAGTTTCAGTCCCTGGTGGAAATTGCCGCTGTATTATTAACTCTATTCACTGAGCAGCTTGTAAAACGCCACAGTCTGCAATATGTCGTCACACAGCTCCTTCCCCCGACGCCGCCCACCCACCTGGAAGGAGTTCCTGTATTTCACCGACAGGTTGTGAGGGAATGTCACCCTCTGAATTTGAGTCACTGACTCCATCCGTTGCACCGCCTGGGCCCCGCTGGTGCGCAACTCGCCCACCGCGAGGCCAAAATGGCGGCCGACGGCGGTGCGCATCATGTTGAGCACCTTGGGTGGAGCAGTGATGTCAGGCTGGTTGTAGCGGGGCTCCAGCAGGGCGAACAGCATAGCCTCCACTGTACGCATGTGAGCCATTACTGGGTACAGGGCAGTGTTCTGAAGGGAAATGGATGGCTTTTCCACAATGAAGAAGTCAGCCGTGGGGAGGTGGGATACCACACTGGATATCTGGTGATGTTATGGCACATAATGAGATGTGATTCAGTACAGGAGTTAGGATATTACAGAGTCGATGATTATGTGCTAAGCTAAAACCTAGCCCTGAGACATGGCTGTAGACGGACACCATAGGAGACTGCACAGTCATGTCTCAGTGCTAACCTACGTACCCAAATGCAAGAATACCTCGGTCGGAAACATTCAACTTACGTCATCCAAGTAGGCAGAAGCCATGTAGGTTCCCTTCAGGAAGTTGTGGCAATCCTCATGTTTCCACTCCAACACGTTCATGCCACGATCCACATGCGCCCAGGCTATTTTATTCACTCAACACACAATGGACACTATGGAATTTGCTTCCTGGAAGAAAGGGGGATTAATGCACATGTATTAACACTGACGTATTAATGTGGTGACGTGACAGCGGGGACCGACCCTGTGGGCTGCCCAACTGTGCCATCAACATCCAGACCTCAAGGCCATCCATCTAGCTAAATCATCTTACCTCTAGTCAGGTCCCTTCCACCTCTGGTCTGATGAACTTGGCTAGTTGGATCTTTACTTTTCTCCTTCTCCGGAGGGTTGAGGATGGAGTTGAAGACAATGACAGTACTTTTGTGTTTCAGAAGCGGCACATTTGTGACGCTTTCGAGATTTTCTAGTCCTGTATTCCACAATGTTGACAGACTTGCGTCCACGAAGGAGCTTGACGGCGGCGAGCTCCGACTCTGCCGCACTGTTGAGGAGCTGCAGAATGACATCTCGCTGAGGTGTAGTATGCGTCCAGCGACTTGTCATCATCACAAGGAGTAGTAGATGGAGAGAGGGTGTCATTATGGGTTTCAACGCCTGTGACTGGGATCCGACTTCTCCAGCAACACGTGCAGTGGAGATATCGGAATTCTAGTTTGGGGAGTGAGCCCTGGGGTTGGTAGAATAAGCCATACCGCCCTGCAAGAATAGAGGGGAAACATACAATCGGGGGCGGGTATAATTAGTGATACGTTCCAACAGGAATCTGTTCCAAAAACGTCCTAAAGTACAAGGTTGCATACAAAGTATCATGATCATTTCCCCTCTCTAACTAGCTGCCGAATAGGCATCAACTCACATGAATTAATTAAATAGCCACTCCCTCCCTACCTGGTATCAAACTGCTACAGACCTATATCTATCCTACCATGCCTTTCTAAGGTCTTCGAAAGCCAAGTCAACAAACAGATTACCGACCATTTCGAATCTCACCATACCTTCTCTGCTATGCAATCTGGTTTCAGAGCTGGTCATGGGTGCACCTCAGCCACGCACAAGGTCCTAAACGATATCTTAACCGCCATCGATAAGAAACATTACTGTGCAGCCGTATTCATTGATCTGGCCAAGGCTTTCAACTCTGTCAATCACCACATCCTCATCGGCAGACTCGACAGCCTTGGTTTCTCAAATGATTGCCTCGCCTGGTTCACCAACTACTTCTCTGATAGAGTTCAGTGTGTCAAATCGGAGGGTCTGCTGTCCGGACCTCTGGCAGTCTCTATGGGGGTGCCACAGGGTTCAATTCTTTGACCGACTCTCTTCTCTGTATACATCAATGAGGTCGCTCTTGCTGCTGGTGAGTCTCTGATCCACCTCTACGCAGACGACACCATTCTGTATACTTCCGGCCCTTCTTTGGACACTGTGTTAACAACCCTCCAGGCAAGCTTCAATGCCATACAACTCTCCTTCCGTGGCCTCCAATTGCTCTTAAATACAAGTAAAACTAAATGCATGCTCTTCAACCGATCGCTACCTGCACCTACCCGCCTGTCCAACATCACTACTCTGGACGGCTCTGACTTAGAATACGTGGACAACTACAAATATTTAGGTGTCTGGTTAGACTGTAAACTCTCCTTCCAGACCCATATCAAACATCTCCAATCCAAAGTTAAATCTAGAATTGGCTTCCTATTTCGCAACAAAGCATCCTTCACTCATGCTGCCAAACATACCCTTGTAAAACTGACCATCCTACCAATCCTCGACTTTGGCGATGTCATTTACAAAATAGCCTCCAATACCCTACTCAACAAATTGGATGCAGTCTATCACAGTGCAATCCGTTTTGTCACCAAAGCCCCATATACTACCCACCATTGCGACCTGTACGCTCTCGTTGGCTGGCCCTCGCTTCATACTCGTCGCCAAACCCACTGGCTCCATGTCATCTACAAGACCCTGCTAGGTAAAGTCCCCCCTTATCTCAGCTCGCTGGTCACCATAGCATCTCCCACCTGTAGCACACGCTCCAGCAGGTATATCTCTCTAGTCACCCCCAAAACCAATTCTTTCTTTGGCCGCCTCTCCTTCCAGTTCTCAGCTGCCAATGACTGGAACGAACTACAAAAATCTCTGAAACTGGAAACACTTATCTCCCTCACTAGCTTTAAGCACCAACTGTCAGAGCAGCTCACAGATTACTGCACCTGTACATAGCCCACCTATAATTTAGCCCAATCAACTACCTTTTTCCCAACTGTATTTAATTTATTTATTTTGCTCTTTTGCACCCCATTATTTTTATTTCTACTTTGCACATTCTTCCATTGCAAAACTACCATTCCAGTGTTTTACTTGCTATATTGTATTTACTTTGCCACCATGGCCTTTTTTGCCTTTACCTCCCTTCTCACCTCATTTGCTCACATTGTATATAGACTTATTTATACTGTATTACTGACTGTATGTTTGTTTTACTCCATGTGTAACTCTGTGTCGTTGTATCTGTCGAACTGCTTTGCTTTATCTTGGCCAGGTCGCAATTGTAAATGAGAACTTGTTCTCAACTTGCCTACCTGGTTAAATAAAGGTGAAATAAATAAATAAAAAATCAACCTTGTATGCGTTGTTTTGTCGGCAACCTTGTTTTTGGAACAGATTCCTGTTGGAACGTTCCACAAATTATACCCACCCGCTAACAAATAGCACCTGAAAAAAATGTAATTAAGAAGTTACGAGAAACTTCGCGGCTTGAATAAAATATTTGTGCATACCTCTCAGGGCGATTAAAGACATTCATCGCCTTGCAACCCACATTGTAATCGTGGTTTTACAGGTAATGCATTCAAACTTTTGCCCTTTAATTGTTCGCCAATCTCACGCCGATGCAGAAACAAGGATCATGCATACTTGGTTCCGAGGCACTTTATGTCCCCCCCTCTCCAGGTTCTTGAAGCTGCATTTAAAATCTCACTGACTTTCATCTCAAGTGCAAACTTCGTCAAAGATGTCTTCGTTTTTATTAGGATATTTTATTTATATTTCAATATGAATTAACTTTGGTGACATTATCAAGACATTATATATTATCTCGATATAATTTGTTGGAATATATACCATACAATCAATTACAGTTGTTTTTCTTCGATATTACTATTCTGCCAGGCCTACTTGTCCGTTTATAAATTATACGTAATATATGGCAACGCTTTTTTCACTTCCCCTGCTCATTGTTATTTGAATAGTGAGTGTTTGTGTGGAGAACAATAAACGGCATGTTGCTATGCCAGTGAGAAAGGGAAACGTCGGCCTGTGAGCGCGGTCAAGTGCAACAACAACCAGAAAAATGTCCTGACACCTGTTATAGACGAAATACATTTGAAGTGAATGAAAAGGCATGGACCTAAGTAAAATAAGCAATTCGTTTGTTGGGACTTGATTGACGCAGAAGAATAGCCGATTTAATTATGGCAAGTCCGGAGAGAAATAAGAAGATTCTGCTTGAAATGGTGAAACAGCCCAGCAACGACCATTGTGCCGACTGTGGGGCCCCTGGTGAGTTATTTTTAATAAAATACATGTTAAACCATGATTGATAGCCTCTAACATTTGACATGTTTGGGTTACCATTGTGGCTAGGATTAGGTACAGATAGGAACTGTAAAACAAAAGTTTAAAGTAGTAAAATATTGACGGACCCCCAAACAAAAGCTATGTCTTCTATGTGACTATTTCATATTAATGATCGACTATTTCAGTGTGGTTGTCTATTGTTCATAGAATGTGGTGCATGAGCAAAAACCTAAGCCATGTAAGACAAGTGAGTTATAGTTGCTTTTATTTCACTGGATTTCACTGCTGATTATGTATTTACCATGACTGCGATGTGGTTGTCTCACCTAGCTATTTTAAGATTAATGCACTAACTGTAAGTCACTCTAAACGACTAACAAGTCAAATTATCACAACCATGGCATTTTTTAAAGAAGTTATTTTGGGGGAAGTAATAGTTAATTCAGACAATGATTATAATGGTTCCTCCTTTCCAGTAACTCTCTACAACTCATGAGCCAACCTTAGAAAAAACAACCAATCAAGGCATGACATACTACAAAGTCCAATATCCAAACTATAGTAATGTGGTTCAAAGGTATACAGGCTGCAAACATTTCAAGTGTCTGGTGGATTGATACAGTATCATATTACTGCTATTCACAGAGCCAGACTGGGCCTCATACAAACTTGGTGTGTTTGTATGTGTGAACTGTTCGGGGACACATCGGGACTTGCCTGCCATCAGCCGGATAAAGTCCATACGTTTGGATTTCTGGGATGATTCCTTAGTAGAGGTACAGTTTAACACGTTACAATAGCCCATTAGTGTACCAAGAACCTTTACACCTTGAAGGATGCACTCTCAAGCTCACACAATAATAGTCACCATCACCTTTGATGTTGTCATGTTATAAACATGCTTATTTATGTTATTATTATGTTATAA
This sequence comes from Oncorhynchus nerka, assembly GCF_034236695.1. Classification (NCBI taxonomy): domain Eukaryota; kingdom Metazoa; phylum Chordata; class Actinopteri; order Salmoniformes; family Salmonidae; genus Oncorhynchus; species Oncorhynchus nerka. The sequence goes on along the minus strand of NC_088416.1, from coordinate 6,532,211 downwards.
CGTTCCTATTATGTTTCTAATTGTAGTTTATGAAGACAAGGGGTAACGCAGCAGCCAATGCGTTCTATGAGAAGTGTGTTCCTCCTTCTACTACCGGCCACAGGAGAAGGACTGTGTGTGAGTGGGACTATATCAATGTCTTCGTTCGCTCACTCAATTCAAGGAAGTGTGAATTGTGATGACTTGACAGTTGTTCATTCAGTGGAAGGATGCAGTATTATTTCAAGAGAAGAGGAAGAAATATATTGGTGTCGATTAGCCTACAATTGATTGAGTTGGCAAATACTGCAGGGTTTGTGGTCGAAGTTGAGTCATATATTGAACACAAAAAGTTTGTATTTTTAATATATTCGTTTTTGTATTTAAATCTAACCTTTTGGTTTCCTGACAGTGTTCTTAAAGATCAGTGGATACGTGCTAAGTATGAGAGGAGAGAATTCACAGGAGAGAGTAGCTCCCTTCAGCAAGGTTATAGTTCAGGTAAGTGCTAAATGTTGACAAGTCTCCATGGATAAGTCTATTTATTTTATTCAAATTGTCAAGGAACACAAGACATTTCCATACATCTCTGTCTACAGAGCAAGGCATAGAAACAAACGTACCAAAATACTGCGTATGAAGAGAGAAGGGATACTAACTAAATCAATGTTTTGTATTGGTTGGATCCCATTCAGGACTTTACGAAGGAATTCTATGGAAGAAAGGCAAGGACAACAAGCAGTTCCTGAAAAGGAGATTCCTGCTCTCTGAAACAGACTTCACCTTGAGATACTTCACCAAAGAGGATGTAAGTTGGTTGAAATGCAAAATACATTTCAGTTGAATGCATTCAGTTGTACAACTGACTAGGTATCCCCCTTTCCCTTTAAGTAGCTTCTCTCCATCTTCTTGGATCAGATAACCCAGCTAACAAAATGTCGTCCTGGGGACGTGCCCAGAAGGCTTTGGAAAAGTCACAGGGAACATCCCCTGTTACTTAAAACAATGGGACTCCCAACATCTTTCTCAGGTCATTACCAATCCCATGAGGTATGATCCCAAACACCCAGAAAAGGCTACTCTCCTTGATGTTATCCTCACAAATAATCCTGATAGGTATCAGTCTGGTGTTTTTCTGTAGTGACCTTAGTGATCACTGTATTCTGAATTGGCTGCTCAGTTAAATGACCTGTACTGATTTGTCATTGCTGAAAAACTTTAATGAGAAACCTTCCTTCATAACTATGATTACTCAGCTACACATGCCTCTCCCTAATGTCAATATGCCTTGTCTATTGCAGTTTTGGTTAGTGATTATTGTCTTATTTCACTGTAGAGCCTCCAGCCCTGCTCAATATGCCTTAGCTAGCCATTTTGCTCCACCCCGCCCCCCACACACACACACATGCAGTGACCTCACCTGGCTTAAATGGTGCCTCTAGAGACAAAACCTCTCTCATCGTCACTCAATGCCTAGGTTTACCTCCACTGTACATCATGCCATACCCTTGTCTGTACATTATGCCTTGAATCTATACTTCCCCGCCCAGAAATCTGCTCCTTTTACTCTCTGTTCGTAACGCACTAGACGACCAGTTCTTATAACCTTTAGCCGTACCCTTATCCTATTCCTCCTCTGTTCCTGGTGATGTAGAGGTTAACCCAGGCCCTGCAGCCCCCAGCATCACTCCCATTCACCAGGCGCTCTCATTTGTTGACTTCTGTAACTGTAAAAGCCTTGGTTTCATGCATGTTAACATTAGAAGCCTAAGTTTGTTTTATTCACTGCTTCAGCACACATCCTGTGGCGTTCTGCATTAGCATCGAATAGCCCCCGCAATATGCAACTTTTCAGGGAAGACAGGAACCAGTATGTATACTCAGTCAGTTAGGAAAGCTAAGGCTAGCCTTTTCAAACACAAATTAGCATCCTGTAGCACTAATTCCAAAAAGTTTTGGGACACTGTAAAGTCCATGGAGAATAAGAGCACCACCTCCAGCTGCCCACTGCACTGAGGATAGGAAACACTGTCACCACTGATAAATCTACGATAATCGACAATTTCAATAAGCATTTTTCCATGGCTGGCCATGCTTTCCACCTGGCTACCCCTACCCCGGCCAACACCTCAGCACCCCCTGCAGCAACTTGCCCAAGCCCTCGCTTCTCCTTCACCCAAATCCAGACAGCTGATGTTCTGAAAGAGCTGCAAAATCTGGATCCCTACAAATCAGCTGGGCTAGACAATCCGGTCCCTCTCTTTCTAAAATTATCTGCCAAAATTGTTGCAACCCCTATTAGTAGCCTATTCAAACTCTCTTTCGTATTGTCTGAGATCCCGAAAGATTGGAAAGCTGACGCAGTCATCCCCCTCTTCAAAGGGGGAGACACTCTAGACCCAAACTGTTATAGACCTATATCTATCCTGCCCTGCCTTTGTAAAATCTTCGAACGCCAAGTTAACAAACAGATCACCAACCATTTCGAATCCCACCATACCCCATTCTTGTGGGTCGGCCTAGGTGTATTGGTGTCTCTAAGGAGTCTTTGGTCTGGTTTTCTAACTACCTCTTTCAAAGAGTGCAATATATAAAGTCAGAACATCTGCTGTTTCAGCCCACCTGTCACCCCAATGCTCGATCCCAGGCCCCTCTTCTCAATTTACATCAACAACATACCTCAGGCAATAGGCTCTTATCCACTTACAGTGCATTCGGAAAGTATTCAGACCCCTATACTTTTTCCACATTTTGTTACTTTACAGCCATATCCTAAAATGGATTCAATTGTTGCACTGCACTGCATCCATTTATATGCAGATGATACAGTCTTACACGGAACCCAAACCGGCTGCGCGTGTGCGCCATCGTGCATACATTTATTTTGTCCCCCTACACCAAACGGAATCACGACACGCAGGTTAAAATATCTAAACAAACCCTGAACCAATTACATTCATTTGGGATCAGGTAGAAAAGCATTAAACATTGATGGCAATTTAGCTAGTTAGCTTGCACTTGCTAGCTAATTTGTCCTATTTAGCTAGCTTGCTGTTGCTAGCTAATTTGTCCTGGGATATAAACATTGAGTTGTTATTTTACCTGAAATGCACAAGGTCCTATACCTCGACAATTAATCCACACATAAAACGGTCAACCAAATCGTTTCTAGTCATCTCCTCCTTCCAGGCTTTTTCATCTTTGAACTTATATGGTGATTGGCATCTAAACTTTCATAGTATTACTACACCGACTGGCAACACAGTTCCTCTTTCAATCACCAACGTGGGTATAACCAATGAGGAGATGGCACGTGGATACCTGCTTCTATAAACCAATGAGGAGATGGGAGAGGCAGGACCTCCAGCGCGATCTGCGTCAGAAATAGAAAGGAGTTCTATTTTATCCCTTGGCGACGCAGACGCTCGTTGACGGGCGTGACCAGTGTGGGTGCAATAATTGAATAACATAGATTTCTAAATGTATTTTGCAATGACGTGACGCCAGCGGTGTGGTCAGCCTATTATACTCAGCTGGCTCCTCCCCAGATTTTGTGTGTCATGCCCTGCAACAAAGCTTAGTGTCCAGCAGTCTTTCTCTGCCCTTAACCTTGTTCTGAACACATCCAAAACAAAGTTTATGTGGGAGAGTAGGAAGAGTGTCTTACTGACACTGGTGGCTGCTTCGCATGTTAAAAAAAAAAAAAATCTCTACCATTTCGCCCTTTGTGCTGTTGTCTGTGTCTAACAATGTTTGTGCCATGTTTTGTGCTGTTACCATGTTGTGCTGCTGCCATGTTGTGATGCTACCACGTTGTGCTGTTGCCATGCTGTGTTGCTACCATGTTGTGCTGTTGCCATGCTGTGTTGCTACCATGTTGTTGTCATGCTACGTTTTTGTCATGCTGTGTTGCTGCCATCATGCTGCGTTTCTGCCGTGTTGTTGTTTTAGGTCTCTTTATGTAGTGTTGTGGTGTCTCATTTGTCGTGATTTGTTTTGTCCATTTAAAAAACATTTTTTTATCCCAGCCCCCATCGCCGCAAGAGGCCTTTCTCTCTTGCTAGGCCGTCATTGTAAATAAGAATTTAATGTTAATTGACTTACCTGGTTAAATAGATGTTAAATATAAAATACCTGAGAAGGGATCATTATAATGCTGCCTGTTGTGTATTATTGACCCTAGTCCAAGAAGCCCAAAGCAGTCATCTCTATGAAGGACCTCAATGCTGTGTTCCAGCCGGAAAAGATAGGCCACGCCCACGGGCTGCAAATCTCCTACCTGGAGGAAGAACGGACCAGAAACCTGTTTGTTTACCATGACAACAGCCAGGTAATGACAAATGACAAACTCAATTGAAACGTTGTCATGAAGACTCGGGGTCAAATTTCTCTCTCCTACTTCTAGGAAATTGTGTCCTGTTTCAATGCGATTCGGGCCACCCGGTTTGCTTACCTCAAGAAAGTCAATCCTAATGCCAGGGACAGTGACGTGAGTTCAATGTCTTGTATCGCCGTAATTGACATGATATGTCACAGGTGACGTCATCCTTTCAAGGACTCCCTCTGTACAGATCTGTCATCCTTTCTATGTTTTTGCTTGTGCAGCTCGTACCTTTGATAACCAGAAGTAGCATTAAAGAAGGCTACATGGAGAAAACCGGCCCAACGGTTAGTAATCCATCAAATTCATTGAACATAGTGAAGTTCTAAAGTGATATACGCCGAGAGCACCAGAAACTCAACCTGTGTGATGCTCAGCCAGGGCTGATTCTGTGCCTTCTGTGTCTGTTCTTAGCAATGGGAGCCATTCAAGAAGAGATGGTTCATCTTAAACTTAACGGACAGAAAGCTGTCCTACTTCAAATCTTCACTGGTAATGACAACAGAGAATAATGCTTAAGACATTTGTATTTGTGGAGAAGAATGTTGCAAAGTGTGTGTGTGTGTGTGTCTGGCAGTCTCTATTTGTGTATTGCTGTGTGTCTGTCTATAGGATGCCTTGGAACTGGGAGCTGTCTTCATCGGCACAGAGGGCCATGGCTACTCTGTGAGGGAGGGCCAGCCTAAGGGGAGCCGCAGTGGCAGGTGGAGGTTCGGGGTCACCTTGGAGACGCCAGACAGGCAGTTTGTCTTCCTGTGTGACCAGGAGCAGGACCAGAGGGAGTGGATAGAAGCCTTCAAACTAGTAATCTCCCAGCCTATGCTACCGCAGCACTACAACAGTATGAAGACCATTCACTGTTCACCATGTTTACAATATACCAGCAGCATGAGACTTACGATTATTGTAAAAGTGGTCAATGACAGAAAATTATACCCTTTGAGTAGCTGAAATAATTTTCTTTTTTATTATTGAACATTTGTCTTTATTTGTTATTTCAGCTGAGGCAAACATGAGAAGGATGAAAAAATGAATGGTGTAAAAACCCGAGGGAAGGAAAACACGATTCACAGGAAGAAATGGCAATGTGTGAGGCTGGCTGCCTGTTTCAGAGAGCCTACCAGTGGCAGGGTGGAGGCTTCTCACAAGAGGTGATCAGTGAACTCTTCAATGGAGTCATGTTTATCGGAAAATGAGGAGAGGCTAAATGAACTCAGGCTAAAGAGGCTAAACGAACTGAAGAGCTGCCAATGTGGACCAGCACTGGTAACCATTGCAAATCACCATTATCCAGGGCACCTTGCAAACCAGTGACAGGACTGCATATTATGAGATGGGAACTGATGGCATTGTCGGGGATATTGGGAATGTAATATATACTTTCTATTAACTAATGTGTATATACACTGAATGCATAAAACGTTAAGGACACCTGCTCTTTCCATGACAGACTGACCAGGTGAAAGCTATGATCCCTTATTGATGTCACTTGTTAAATCCACTTCAATCAGTGTCGATGAAGGGGAGGAGACAAGTTAAATAAGGATTTGTCAGCCAATGGAGACATGGATTGTGTATGTGTGCCACTCAGACGGTGAATGGGTAAGACAATTGAAGACTATTGAAGTGCCTTTGAACAGGATATGGTAGTAGGTGCCAGGCGCACCGGTTTGTGTCAAGAACTGCAACGCTGCTGGGTTTTTCATGCTCAATAGTTTTACGTGTGTGTCAAGAATGGTCCACCACCCAAAGGACATCCAGCCAACTTGACACAACTGTGGGAAGCATTGGAGTCAACCTGGGCCATATTGGGCCTGCATCCCTGACACCTTGTAGAAGCCAAGACCTGATGAATTGAGACTGTTCTGAGGGGTGTTCCTAATATTTTGTACAGTCATTGTAAATAGAAAGCGAGAGACTGCGATACAATACTTTAATGGAGCTAGTAGAGTTCGTTTTTTGTATAACAGTTATTTTATAATACAGTGTTTTATTATCTTTGTGTTGATTGCAGCCTACTGTTATTTAAATGATTTTGCATGTCCTGTCTGTCATTGTTACATATGCCAATAGCACACACCAGTAAAAGTGAGTTAAACATTATTTATGTCCATATAGAGTACCCCTTGTGGTTCAAGAGGCAAAATATTCTTTAAGTTGTTGTTATACCTGTGACACTGTGATAACTACAGTAGCCATTACTTTCTTTACGACAATGTATACATGTACAAAGAGGCTGTTGTGGAAATTCTTACACAGGGACACTCAAAGTCAGTCTTAATATGAGTCATTTGTTTATTGTTAGCGTGCTGGAGAGGTTCCAACCAACTCAATGCACCATAGTACACATGTCAATCAGGAGCTCTGCTTGGGCAGTCCCAGCAGTTGTCTTATATACGGCTATACACATATAACATAATTCATTAATCATTACCGTTTCATTCATGTGACAGACCAATACCTCACGAGGTACTGTTCTCAAAATAAGGTCTGGGCATACTGCCAAATTGCAGCTACCGATAGTGAGGATTTGTTCAGTCAGCCACTTGCATGAACACAGAAATTGGTTTATAGAACAGCACATGAATAGAACACAGAAATGACTTATAAGAAAAGCACTAACATTAAAATTGCCATTACAAAGGCAGTCCCCACCTTTGCCAGGATGTTAAGGATGTTGCTCTGGGTGGCCATTCCACAAGAGCAACAGAACAGCCACCAACTCCCTGAGACAAATCAAATGCTCCTTTCGACCTGCATCCTGTGGTGCCTCACAGAGACTGGAGAACAGCCAGCAACACTGCCCCCACACCACTCTCCACCACTTGTCTCCCAGGAACTGCATGCAGATACACTGAGCTATGCCCAAACTGTACGCAGTCAAAGAGGCCCAATGCAGATTTGGGAGTCACACTGCCCTCCGCACCGCCCTCCTCACTTCCCGCCACAACTTCTCTCCCAGACTAGTTTTGGTTACCCTCCCTGCTCCCATCATCAGGACAGGCCGAGACACTCCTGCCCCCCATGGAAGCCCCAACCCTGCAACAGGAGCCACACCAAGGCCTCGTGTGCACACCCAGAATGCAGCACTGGCAGCCACTCCAGTCCTCTGTAGCAGCTCCACTCCTTTGGTGGGAGCTTCATCTGGGTGGACTGAGCTCTGTCAACACTGCTCTCCCAGTTCCCGGCCCAGCCCCTGCATACAGGGACTTAAGGGACGACTGCCAAATGCTCCGTTTGTTCAGCTCACGCTGTTGCCTGGGGCCTTGGCAAAGTCTCAGCTCACTCAACAAATAGCTGCAGATGACCCGTTGCCTGTTAGCTCTTATGGGACGAAGCTGAATACACCCTCTGACTTTAAATCTCGTAGGGGGCTTGGGCTAATGTGCCTAAATGTGCGAAATATGATTTAAAAAATGGACACACTTGACATTTGAGTACAAGACTAGTGACATTCTGGTTCTCTCTGAAACATGGTTCAATGGTTCTGTCTCTGATAAAGACATTGAAGTAAATTATTATAATGTATTTAGATGTGACAGATTACAGAAAGGGGGAGTGGCCATATATGTCAAATATAACTCAAGGTGTCATAAGATTCCCCCCCCCCCCCCCCCCCCAACATAAAAAATATTTTCACTCGACCCACCCCTTTTACTGTAAGATACATTTAACACCCTCCCCCCTCATTGTATGAACTAAAAATAATGTTAATGACCACAAGTAACAATAACTGTAGTGACCCTGTGTTCATAAATGTTGATATTTGCCCCGTCAGAATACTTTTGTAGAACAGTTGATACCATGCAGGGCTACTAGGACTGACCCCAATTTGGTCAACTGAGATTTCTCTGGGTTGAAAGGTCTCAAATATAAAGTACCAGTCAAAAGTTTGGACACACCTACTCATTCAAGGGTTTTTCTTTATTTTTTGAACATTTTTTTTACATTGTAGAATCATTGTGAAGACTTCAAATCTATGAAATAACAAATATGGAATCATGTAGTAACCAAAGTTAAAGAAATCTAAATATATTTTAGAATTTAGATTCTTCAAAGTAGCCACCCTTTGCCTTGATGACAGCTTTGCACATTCTTGGCATTCTCTCAACCAGCTTCACCTGGAATGCTTTTCCAACAGTCTTGAAGGAGTTCCCACATATGCTGAGCACTTGTTGGCTGCTTTTCCTTCATGCTGCAGTCCAACTCATCCCAAACCATCTCAATTGTGTTGAGGTCAAAAACATCCTGTGGCGGACTGCAATAGCATCGAATAGTCCCCGCGATATGCAACTGTTCAAGGAAGTCAGGAACCAATACACAAGTCAGTCAGGAAAGCAAAGGCTAGCTTTTTCAAACAGAAATTTACAGCCTGTAGCTCTAACTCCAAAAAGTTTTGGGACACTGTAAAGTCCATGGAGAACAAGAGCACCTCCTCCCAGCTGCCCACTGCACTGAGGCTAGGTAACAAGGTCACCACCGACAAATCCATGATAATCGAAAATTTCAATAAGCATTTCTCTACAGTTGGCCATGCTTTCCTCCTGGCTACCCCAACCCCGGCCAACAGCTCCCCCCCTCCCCCCTGCAGCTACTTGCTTTAAAGTAATGATGAACTATCGTTTCTCTTTGCTTATATGAGCTGTTCTTGCCATAATATGGACTTGGTCTTTTACCAAATAGGGCTATCTTCTGTATACCACCCCTACCTTGTCACAAAACAACTGATTGACTCAAATACATTGAGAAGGAAAGAAATTCCACAAATTAAATTTTAACAAGGCACAACTGTTAATTGAAATGCATTTCAGGTGACTACCTCATGAAGCTGGTTGAGAGAATGCCAAGACTGTGCAAAGCTGTCATCAAGGCAAATGGTGGCTACTTTGAAGAATCTCACATATAAAATATATTTTTTATTTGTTTAACACTTTTTGGTTAATACATTTACATTTACATTTAAGTCATTTAGCAGACGCTCTTATCCAGAGCGACTTACATGATTCCGTATGTGTTATTTTATAGTTTTGATGTCTTCAATATTATTCGACACTGTATAAAAAAGTAAAAATAAAGAAAAACCCTTGAATGAGTAGGTGTCCAAACATTTGACTGGTACTGTATTTTTCTTTTCATGGTACACAAGACACCCATGTGATTCGCGCCTGTCTCAGTGGACTAATCCATTTCTGAGGCTACGGGATGGGACAGTCCATCACTCTAAATTCCCTGTCTTAGGTCAGTTAGGATCACCACTTTATTTTAAGAATGTGAAATGTCAGAATAATTAGTAGAGAGAATGATTTATTTCAGGTTTTATTTCTTTCATCACATTCCCAGTGGGTCAGAAGTTACACTCAATTAGTATTTGGTAGCATTGCATTTAAATTGTTTAACTTGGGTCAAATGTTCCAGGTAGCCTTCCACAAGCTTCCCACAATAAGTTGGGTGAATTTTGGCCCATTCCTCCTGACAGAGCTGGTGTAACTGAATCAGGTTTGTAGGCCTCCTTGCTCGCACACACCTTTCAGTTCTGCCCACACATTTTCTATGGGATTGAGGTCAGGGCTTTGTGATGGCCACTCCAGTACCTTGACTTTGTTGTCCTTAAGCTATTTTGCCACAACTTTGGAAGTATGCTCGGGGTCATTGTCCATTTGGAAGACCCATTTGCGACCAAGCTTTAACTTCCTGACTGATGTCTTGAGATTGTTGGTCCCATATATATACCCCTTAATTTTCCTTCCTTGTGATGCCATCTATTTTCTGAAGTGCACCAGTCCCTCCTGCAGCAAAGGACCCCCACAACATGATGCTCCCCGTGCTTCACGGTTGGGAGGCGTTTCTTTGGCTTGCAAGTCTCCCCCTATTTCCTCCAAACATAACGATGGTCATTATGGCTAAACAGTTCTATTTTTGTTTCATCAGACCAGAGGACATTTCTCCAAAAAGTATGATGTTTGTCCCCATGTGCAGTTTTATGGCGGTTTCAGGTTATGTGTGGCGTACAGCAGGTCAGCCACCAGGGGGAGACTTGTCGAGGCCTGGTGACAGACGGTGTATCAGTCACGAGGCGATGGCTCCATCTGCTGGATGTGCCAGGTCTCGACGGGTTCTCTGGCCAGGACTAATTGGCGCTGATTGGGAGTTGGTGAGTAATCAAGGGCTGATTGCTCACCAGCTGTGCAAGGCCCATAAAGCTGCCAGAAGGGCAGAACAATGGTGCAACTTGGGTTGTAAAATTCCTGGAACTTTCAATATATTCCATGTTTTTGCTGAAATCCCGGTGGGAGGATTATTGTTAAATGAATTATGGAGGACATCCAGGTGGTTGAGAGCCTCACTGCTGACGTCACCCACAACGATGCTTCTGTTTCTCATCTCCTTTCTTCATCCTTCTTCACACTCCAACCCCCCCCATCCCAACCTGACCTGCCCCCACCCCGAACCAATCTATTTTGGTTTTCAGTAAACTTTTTGTTGCATTTCATTTGAATGTGTTTTGAATCTCCATTGTAACCACAATATAATTATGTCTAATGAGGGTCAATTTCATAGTCACTTTACAGACATGGAATTATCATCAAATGTCATAGAATACAACCACAAATGCGGGGGTTTAGCAGTTCAACTTCAGTACTCATCAATAAATCACTGATTGACTTTCAACTCATAAGTGAGACAACCAAGGCAACGAAGCCAGCAGGGGGGCAACTGTGACATTGACATCATGGACAATGTACAATGATGGCAATATTGTGAAGGGGAAAGTGAACACTGTGCCAAATGTGTAAAACCACTCTGATTATCTTAAAGGTCCAATGTAAGACCACTCTGATTATCTTAAAGGTCCAATGTAAGACCACTCTGATTATCTTAAAGGTCCAATGTCTTTCCCCCTTCTGATGACCAGGTGGCGAATCGCATCTCTGCATGTCTGGCAGACATATCAGTGTGGATGACGGATCACCACCTCAAGCTGAACCTCGGCAAGACGGAGCTGCTCTTCCTCCCGGGGAAGGACTGCCCGTTCCATGATCTCGCCATCACGGTTGACAACTCCATTGTGTCCTCCTCCCAGAGCGCTAAGAACCTTGGCGTGATCCTGGACAACACCCTGTCGTTCTCAACTAACATCAAGGAGGTGGCCCGTTCTTGTAGGTTCATGCTCTACAACATCCGCAGAGTACGACCCTGCCTCACACAGGAAGCAGCGCAGGTCCTAATCCAGGCACTTGTCATCTCCCGTCTGGATTACTGCAACTCGCTGTTGGCTGGGCTCCCTGCCTGTGCCATTAAACCCCTACAACTCATCCAGAGTGCCGCAGCCCGTCTGGTGTTCAACCTTCCCAAGTTCTCTCACGTCACCCCGCTCCTCCGCTCTCTCCACTGGCTTCCAGTTGAAGCTCGCATCCGCTACAAGACCATGGTGCTTGCCTACGGAGCTGTGAGGGAACGGCACCTCAGTACCTCCAGGCTCTGATCAGGCCCTACACCCAAACAAGGGCACTGCGTTCATCCACCTCTGGCCTGCTCGCCTCCCTACCACTGAGGAAGTACAGTTCCCGCGCAGCCCAGTCAAAACTGTTCGCTGCTCTGGCCCCCCAATGGTGGAACAAACTCCCTCACGACGCCAGGACAGCGGAGTCAATCACCACCTTCCGGAGACACCTGAAACCCCACCTCTTTCAGGAATACCTAGGATAGGATAAAGTAATCCTTCTCACCCCCCCTTGAAAGATTTAGATGCACTATTGTAAAGTGGCTGTTCCACTGGATGTCTTAAGGTGAACGCACCAATTTGTAAGTCGCTCTGGATAAGAGCGTCTGCTAAATGACTTAAATGTAAATGTAAATGTAAGACCACTCTGATTATCTTAAAGGTGCAATGTAAGACCACTCTGATTATCTTAAAGGTCCAATGTAAGACCACTCTGATTATCTTAAAGGTCCAATGCAGCTTTTCACAATATCAAATCATTTCTGATAACAGTTATGTACCTTATTATAATTGTTTCAATTAAAAAGTTTTTTTTTTTAACAATTATGCAACAATTATGCTAGGAGTGGCCTGGGTAGGAGAAGAAAACTGAAAACGACCTGTTATTGGCAGAGAGGTTTGGAACTGTCTTATTTATTGGTCTATTAACTCATTTACCGTTTGGTGACGTCACTAGCCAGGCCAAAACTCCATCCCACCAAAACAGGCAGAAATTGCAGGCGGTCTTTTAAAACAGCTCTTACACTAAAGGAGCATTATTTAAATTTTCACACCTGCACAATTTATTGTGGAAATATATATAAAACATTTAAATCGCGTTTTTGACTCCGCTGAACCTTTAAAAGAAAAAAAGGATGGTGATCTGCACATCGCACACTTGAGAATACCAGGTTGGGCAAAAAAAACGAATCAGGTGGGAATACAACCATGCTTTCAGTAGGAAAGCATTTTCTGGTTATAGACAGTTTTGAGGTGAGTGAATATATTAACCAGAAAAATGGCAGACTTGGAAAGTGTCTAATTTTTTAACAATTATAATACAACCAACAGACGTTATACACGACAAGCCTACAGTTGCATTCATTGACATATTCTCATTACACCTCTCAGCAATGAGCATCAGCCTCAAGACACACAGACACACACACTATATTTCCCTGCGTTCAAACACACACACAGAAAGAGAGAGATCATTAATTAGGTGTTTTTTTCATTAATTAGATACATGTATTTGTTCTTTGAGAGGGAAATCCCGTTTTACTGTACTTTCGGTTTCAATTCAGGCATTCCAGCCTACACACACCGAACCGCAATGGCGTTACTACTTGAAGAACTTCTTACAGATATAGGAAAATATCTCACATGTTCAATATGCCTTGACATTTTCACTGATCCAGTGACTTTAACTTGTGGCCACAGTTATTGCATGAAATGTTTAGAGGATTGTCTACGTGGAAGAGCGAAGACGAAGAAGGATTGTCCCGATTGCAGAGGAAAAATTCGACCAGGTTTTAAACTGTATAAAAATGTTACACTTTGTAACATCGTGGATGTTCATTACAACCATAAACGTTTTGCATCCACTGAAGAATTTACAAAAGGACATGAAATGGAAGCAGTAAGTTATTATATATATATTTTTTAAATTAACAGACTAGGCTTATTGACTCCTGTCACGATCAACGTCGCTACATAATAACACGCAATTTAAAATAGGAATGAATCAGGTTGGAGGATTCACTTTTTATATTTTACCATAAACAAGGGCACAACTGTAAATAACTTTATGCTAGTTATCAAATAGTATAAATAGTTTAATTGTATTATGATATTACATTATATAATTGTCAGGACTTCAATAAGGATAAAGCTGAAGAATGTGTGGCCTCACACTCACAACAGACTGATATCAACAGACCATCTGAGCTTGGAGGTACTATACAACAGCAACAGGTAAACATTCCCGATACAGTATTTACAGTAGGCTACAACTTCCTCCTTAGTCGGTATTCTTTTTTAAAGATGATATTTTTTAAAGTTAATTTTCATGCTCCTGTGTTGTGTTATCTTGTCATATAGATGGAGGACCCTGTTGTTATAAATGACACAAGCTCAGAAGTGACAGATGACCGGTGTCCTGATGTAACAGCCTCCCATGATGGCCGGGTTCAGGAGGTGCCCATCTCCCCTCCCTCAAATGACAGATACAGTGCTGAAGGTAGACTGTAGAATTTGTCCTATTCTTGAGCCTCATTTGAATATTACTCCTTATAATGTACTGAATACTCTATAAATATAATGTACTATTTTCACCAATCAACCACTAGATGGGGTAGCCTATATACAGTATAGCCATTCAACGATATCTGTGTCATTAGAGTACATCAGATACCAGTGGTGTAAAGTACTTGAATAAAAATACTAGCAGGACAGGAAAATGGTCTAATTCACACATTTATCAAGAAAACAAACCAGGTCATCCCTACTGCCTCTGATCTGGTGGACTCACTAAACACATACTTTGTTTGTAAATGACGTTGGAGTGTGCCCCTAGCTATCCGTAATTTAAAAACAAAAAAATTGTGCTGTCTAGTTGGCTTAATATAAAGAATTTGACATGATTTATACTTTTACTTTTGATACTAAAGTATATTTTAGCAATTACTATTAATTTTGATACTTAAGTATATTTAAAACCAAATAATTTTAGACTTTTACTCAAGTAGTATTTTACTGGGTGACTTTCACTTTTACTTCAGTCATTTTCTATTAAAGGAAAACTCCACCCAAAAACTATCTTTTGGTATTTGCAAAATGCATCATACAGGGATGATTTCTGTATTTGCTGACAAGCAAAACATTGCCGGACTTTGTCAACAATGAACTAATGAAACAAATACCAAAATATAGTTTTTGGGTGAAATTTTCCTTTAAGGTATCTTTACTTTTACTCAAGTATGACAGTTGGGTACTTTTCTCCATCATGGTCATATACAATAGGCTGAAAACTTTAGTACATTCATCTAATGACTTCAAGCTAACATTTTGTCCATATCTGGCCATGTCTGTCAGCAGGCTTCGCCCCTCCACCCCATCCCCTGCCTGGGGCCAGCTTCTCCTGGCTCACCTTCAACCCAGCCCAGGGCCACAGGTGCCTGACCTTCCTACCCAATGAGCACAAAGTGGTGACCAAGAGGACGTCCTCTGCATGCCACGACGGCCGCTTTGACATCAGCCAGTGGATGGCGGAGCAGGAGTTCAGCGAAGGCTGCCACTATTGGGACGTGGATACGTCGGCGAGCGTGGGCTGGGCTGTCGGGGTTTCCTACCCCAGCATTGGCCGCAGAGATCAGCTGGGTCGCACAGCCAACTCCTGGTGCCTGGAGTGGAGCAGGGACAAGCTGTGCTACTGGCACGATAACATAGGGGTGTTTATCAAACATGGCTGCCCCAGTATCGTTAGACTGGCTCTGGATGTGACGAATGGGATCTTGTCGTTTTATAGCCTGTCTGACAGTCAGACTCTGCTGCATTGTGTGGAGGAGGGATTCACAGAGCCAGTGAGGCCAGTCTTCTGGCTGTTTGGGCTGAAGCTAAACAATGCTCTGTCCTTTCCTCCTTGGGTGTCATAAGGTGATGTGAGGATGGGGACAACATAAAGAGTTGTCTGTTTATCAATGAGATAAATAAAAAACCATTTTTAGTAATGAATATATTTAGCACAATATTCCTATTAGATGTCAAAATAAAATGACAATCACCTATATGTTTGTATGTTGCTTTTTTATTTCACCCAAAGAATGTATGGAGTTTAGCGTTGTTGTATTAGCTGTACAATATTTGTCCCCTCGCGCGCCTCGTTGGAGGCGGGTCGTAACTTCAGGTTCAGGCTAGCTTGCGCGGTCGTATCATTCAAGTTTGCGTGCAGAAGAATGACTAATAATATCAATGTCGACAGGAGCATCTAAGATTTATGTCTGAGAGGTTAATTCTTTCAAAGGAGCCGTTCGGAAATATCGTTCAGTGCAGGGTATTTACTACGAACGCAGCGCGGTGTCAGTTAGGTTTATGTTGGTGAAGCTCAACTGGGAAAATGCAAACGTAAGCCAGGCCAGATAGCTGAACGCTGGCTGGCTGTAATTCAACCACACGAGAGCATAAATGATTTCATGAACGAATTTGCAGAGTTGGTCTTCAACAGTGGTGAAGATGCGGAAGGACGTCAGAATATTACTGGTGGGAGAGCGTAAGTGGATTTGTTTTGGTCTACTTTGTAGTTCTGTTTTACTGTCGAGCCCGAACCTGCATGCATGACAGACAGCTGGAGGAGCGCGTGATGCTGATGAAAGGACTCGGAGGAGTAAAGTTATCTAGCTAGCTGTGTTCCACTAGGTTCATCCAGTTTTAAAGCGAACGTTACACTACCACACACCATGATGTTAACTACACTACTAGTAGTGTCATAACATAGCTATCTAGCTAGTATCCTAAGCCATTTGATGTTTAGATCCAAGTGACATTGGCTATTTACCATCTGAATTTGATGTTGACTGCCTGTCCACATGACATGTTTGTCATATGAATGCATGGATTGCCTTTGCTATCTAAGCAATTTGCTCTAGCTACATGTCAGCTTTAGTTGATGTGTTCAAAACATTCACTCTGACTCACCTAGGCAGCATCTGTCCACTTTAAAGATACTCTTGGCAATGTAGCTTATGTGGACACCCCTTCAAATTAGTGGATTTGGTTATTTCAGCCACACCCTTTGCTGACGGGTGAATAAAATCAAGCACACAGCCATACAATCTCCATAGACAAACATTGGCAGTAGAATGTCCTATTATGAAGTGGTAGGCCACACAAGCTCTCAGCACGGGACCGCCGAGGGTTGAAGCGCGTGAAAATCTTCTGTCCTCAGTTGCAACACTCACTACCGTGTTCCAAACTGCCTCTGCAAGCAATGTCAGCACAATAATTGTTTGTCGGGAGCTTCATGAAAGGGGTTTCCATGGCCGAGCAGCCGCACACAAGCCTAAGATCACCATGCGCAATACCAAGCGTCGACTGGACTGGTATAAAGCTCGCCACCATTGGACTATGAAGCAGTGGAAACGCGTTCTCTGGAGTGATAAATCACCATCTGGCAGTCCCACGGTGAAATCTGGGTAGTGTCAACTGTAAAGTTTGGTGGAGGAAGAATAATGGTCTGGGGCTGTTTTTCATGGTTTGGGCTATGGAGTTCCAGTGAAGGGAAATCTTAACGCTACAGCATAAAATGACTTTCTAGACCAGTCCTGGGGATTATTTTCCATGCAGGGCAACATTAGAATATATTTTTGCCATTGCATGCCAGAATCATATTACAGGATTATACATCATGTGTATGACTGTGTTGACAGATATATCTACTGTAAATCACGTCCAGATATGCTACTTAACTTTTTTAACATGCACAGAAATAAACCACATTCATGTTCTCCTTTTGGTAGGTATTTTCATTATTAAACATGCAATGAACTACACGGAGGGAAAAGTACACTGTGCATTCAGCACCACGGACAGAACCCTTGTTAACGGGTATGCACAAAAACACGAGAGTGAGAGCTCAACATTACATTTAAACTACTCAATCAGTGTGAGGAGTGAAGTCTCTGATGGGCTTTGACTAGAACAGTGAAGTCAGGTATAGTTTCTGACCTTGCTATGCGCAGGATGGCTCAGAGGTGAGAGTCGGTAAGACATGATCTGTGCCGCCTTGACTTGTATATTTCATCACTGAAAATGTCTGTTCACATACAGAGGTTGACCCAAACAGTACAAACATCTTCTGAGCATGACTCCTAATCTTCGGAAGGTTTTGTTCATCGAGAGATGCATAGAACCTCGTCAGTGACATTGTTCTGAATAGTTCTCCAATCACTGCATCAGACTGAAGATCGATAAGCTCAAGTTGCAGGTCAGTGGGAGCGTTATCCACACTGAAGGTGAAAGGAGAGGAAACCAACAGCATTTCATTTTCCAACACTTTGAAATCCTCAAAACGACCAGAACTCACTGTTCAAAGCGCGCAGCAGCGATGTATAACGTAACTTCTCCTGCTGGTCATCTGATAGGGAACAGACTAGTAGTGTTGGAAGGTGGGTGAGATTGTTGGCTTCTACTTGGTGGGTCAGGAGGAGTACTTTTCCCTTGAAGGCTTTGTCAATGTACACTCTGCATTCATTGTCTACTTTTCTTTGAAAAAAAATCTTTGCGCTATTTCTAGCTAGCTACTATTTGTAACTGTGATGTGTGTCAGCCTGTCATTCACTGTCTGTCCTCGTGCAGTTATTTATACGTGCCTTCAAAATAAATGTCCAACAAGCGGTAGGAGTTAAATCATTAAACAAAGGCGAGTATTCATTGGGCTTTTAATTTGAATAACAAATTCGTTTTTCAAAACTTTACTATCGCAAAATCTTTGATCTGAGCATGATTCCCTTCCAACTCTGTGGCAACAGTTTGGGGAAGGCCCTTTCCTTTTTCAGCATGACAATGCCCCTGTGCACAAAGCGAGGTCCATACAGAAATGGTTTGTCGAGATCGGTGTGGAAGAACTTGACTGGCCTGCGCAGATCCCTGACCTCAACCGCATCGAACACTAATGCTCTTGTGGCTGAATGGAAGCAAGTCCCCGCAGCAATGTTCCAACATATAGTGGAAAGCCTTCCCAAAAGAGTGGAGGCCGTTATAGCAGCAGCGGGGGGGAGCAATTCCGTATTAATGCCCATGATTTTGGAATGAGATGTTCGACAAGCAGGTGTCCACATACTTTTGGCAATGTGTATGATTCTCTCTAATAACAGGGTTTCTTATACAGTGCCTTCGGAAAGTATTAAGACCCCTAGGCTTTTTCCACTTTTTGTTAGGTTACAGCCTTATTGTAAAATGGATTAAATAAAACATTATCAACAATCTCCACAGAATACCCAATAATGACAAAATGAAAACAGGTTTTTAGAAATGTTAGCAAATTTATTAAAAATAAAAAACACCTTATTTACATAAGTATTCAGACCCTCTGCATTGAAATTGAGCTCAGGTGCAACCTGTTTCCATTGAATATGGAATGGAGATGATATGTTTCTACAACTTGATTGGAGTCCGCCTGTGTTTAAATTCAATTGATTGGAAATGATTTGGAAAGGTACACGCCTGTCTACACCACAGTTGACTGTGCATGTCAGAGCAAAAACCATGCTATGAGGCCAAAGGAATTATCCGTAGAGCTCTGAGACATGATTGTGTTGAGGCACAGATCTGGGGAAGAGTACCAAAACATTTCTGCAGCATGGAAGGTCCCCAAGAACATATTGGCCACCAAGACTCTTCCTAGAGCTGGCCACCCGGCCAAGCTGATCAATCAGGGGAGAAGGGCCTTGGTTAGGGAGGTGACCAAGAACCCGATGGTCACTCTGACAGAGCTCCAGAGTTCCTCTGTGGAAATGGTTGTCCTTCTGGAAGGTTTTCCCATCTCTGCAGCACTCCACCAATTAGACCTTTATGGTAGAGTGGCCAGACGGAAGCCACTCATTAGTAAAAGGCACATGACCGCCCGCTTGGAGTTTGCCAAAAGGCACCTAAACACTCAGACCATGAGAAACCAGATTCTCTGGTGTGATGAAACCAAGATTGAACTCTTTGGCTTGAATGCCATGCATCACGTCTGGAGGAAACCTGACACCATCCCTATGGTGAAGCATCATGCTGTGGGGATGTTTTTCAGCGGCAGGGACTGGGAGACTAGTCAGGATCTAGGCAAAGATGACCGGTTCAAAGTACATGGGAGATCCTTGATGAAAACCTGCTCTAGAGCGCTCAGGACCTCAGACTGGGGCGAAGGTTTACCTTCCAACAGGACAACGACCCTAATCACACAGCCAAGACAACGCAGGAGTGGCTTCGGGACAAGTCTCTGAATGTCCTTGATTGGCCCAGCCAGAGCCCGGACTTGAACCTGATCAAACATCTCTGGAGAGACCTGAAAATAGCTGTGCAGCAACGCTCTCCATACAGAGCTTGATAGGATTTGCAGAGAAGAATGGGAGAAACTCCCCAAATACAGGTGTGCCAAGCTTTAGGGTCATACCCAAGAAGACTCAAGGCTCTAATTGCTGCCAAAGGTGCTTCAACAAAGTGCTGAGTAAAGGGTCTGAATACTTACAGGTGAAGTCGGAAGTTTACATACACCTTAGCCAAATACATTTAAACTCAGTTTTTCACAATTCCTGACATTTGATCAAAAGATTCCCTGTCTTAGGTCAGTTAGGCTCACCACTTTATTTAAAGAATGTGAAATGTCCGAATAATGGTAGAGCGAATGATTTATTTCAGCTTTTTATTTATTTCACCACATTCCCAGTGGGTCAGAAGTTACACTCAATTAGTATTTGATAGCATTGCCTTTAACTTCTTGGCGCACCCATCATGTTAGCGGGATCATTTTCATCAACATCCGCTGAATTGCAGAGCGCCAAATTCAAATTAAATTATTAAAAATATTTAATTTTCATGAAGTCACAAGTGCAATATAGCAAAACACCGCTTAGCTTGTTTTTAATCCACCTGGCATGTCAGATTTCAAAAAAGCTTTACAGCAAAAGCTATCGAAGCGTTTATGTAAGGACCGCAGCAAAGTAGATTGGTCATGAAAGTCAGAAAGGCAATAAAATGAATTGCTTACCTTTGATCTTTGGATGTTTGCACTCACGAGACTCCTAGTTACACAATAAATGTTCCTTTTGTTGGAAAAATATTTTTTTAATATCCAAAAACCTCCATTTGGTTGGAGCATTTTATTCAGAAATCTACAGGCTCGTGCAGGTCATGACGGGCAGACACAAATTCCAAATAGTATCCATAAAGTTCGTAGAAACATGTCAAACGTTTTTTATAATCAATCCTACAATAAATAATCGATAATATTTCAACCGGACCGTAGCTTTTTCAATAGGAGAGCGAGAGAAAATGTCTGCTCCAAGCTGTTGCGCATGCAAAACTCTGCTGGCACCCAGCCATCCACGGACGCGATGTGATCCTTCTCGCTCTCTTTTCAGTATAAAAGCCTGAAACTATGTCTAAAAACTGTTCACACCATGTGGAAGCCATAGGGAAAGGAATCTGGTTGATATCCCTTTAAATGGAGGGAAGGCATGCAATGGACAGGGAGATTTGTTTCTCTTAGTCACTTCCTTGTTGGATTTTCCTCAGGTTTTCGCCTGCAATATCAGTTCTGTTATACTCACAGACAATATTTGGACAGTTTTGGGAACTTTTTAGAGTGTTTTCTAGCCTAATCTGACAATTACAGTGGGGCAAAAAAGTAATTAGTCAGCCACCAATTGTGCAAGTTCTCCCACTTAAAACCCGTAGCACTCACTTCCGTCATCATGAAGTGCTTTGAGAGATTAGTCAAGGACCATATCACCTCCACCCTACCTGACACACTCCAATTTGCTTACCGCCCCAATTGGTCCACAGACGACGCAATCGCAACCACACTGCCCTAACCCATCTGGACAAGAGGAATACCTATGTGAGAATGCTGTTCATCAACTACAGCTCAGCATTTAACACCATAGTACCCTCGAAACCCTGGGTTTCGACCCCACCCTGTGCAACTGGGTACTGGACTTCCTGACGGGCCGCCCCCAGGTGGTGAGGGTAGGTAACAACATCTCCACCCCGCTGATCCTCAACACTGGGGCCCCACAAGGGTGTGTTCTGAGCCTTCTCCTGTACTCCCTGTTTGTGGACGACACTACAGTGGTAGGCTTGATTACCAACAACGACGAGACGGCCTACAGGGAGAAGGTGAGGGCCCTCGGAGTGTGGTGTCAGGAAAATACACTCAACGTCAACAACACAAAGGAGATGACTGTGGACTTCAGGAAACAGCAGAGGGAGCACCTCCCTATCCACATCGGCGGTACAGTGGTGGAAAGTTAAGTTCCTCGGCGTACACATTAAGGACAAACTGAATTGGTCAACCCACACAGACAGCGTTGTGAAGAAGGCGCAGCAGCGCCTCTTCAACCTCAGGAGGCTGAAGAAATTTGGCTTGTCACCAAAAGCACTCACAAACTTCTACAGATGCACAATCGAGAGCATCCTGTCGGGCTGTATCACCGCCTGGTATGGCAACTACTCCGCTCGCAATCGTGAGGCTCTCCAGATGGTAGTAAGGTCTGCACAACGCATCACCGGGGGCAAACTACCTGCCCTCCAGGACACCTACACCACCCGATGTCACAGGAAGGCCATAAAGATCATCAAGGACAACAACCACCCGAGACACTGCCTCTTCACCCCGCTATCATCCAGAAGGCGAGGTCAGTACAGGTGCATCAAAGCTGGGACCGAGAGACTAAGACGGCTGTGTGGTCCCATGGTGTTTATACTTGCATACTATTGTTTGTACAGATGAACGTGGTACCTTCATGCGTTTGGAAATTGCTCCCAAGGATGAACCAGACTGGAGGTATACAAAATCTTTTCTGAGGTCTTTTTTCTTTTGATTTCTTTTGATTTTCCCATGATGTCAAGCAGAGGCACCTAATTTGAAGGTAGGCCTTGAAATACATCCACAGGTACACCTCCAATTGACTCAAATGATGTCAATTAGCCTATCAGAAGATTCTAAATCCATGACAACATTTCCTTGAATTTTCCAAGCTGTTTAAAGGCACAGTCAACTTATTGTATGTAAACTTCTGACCCACTGGAATTGTGATACAGTGAATTTTAAGTAAAATAATCTGTCTGTAAACAATTGTTGGAAAAGTTACTTGTGTTATGCACAAAGTAGATGTCCTAACCGACTTGCCAAAACTATAGTTTGATAACAAGAAATTTGTGGAGTGGTTGAAAAACAGGTTTTAATGACTCCAACCTACGTGTATGTAAACTTCTGACTTCAACTGTGATATTTCAGTTTATCTTTAATACATTTGCAAACTTTTCTAAAAGCCTGTTTTTGCTTTGTCATTATGGGGTATTATGTGTAGATTGATGAGGGGGAAAAAACGATTTAATCAATTTTAGAATAAGGTTGTAACGTAACAAAATGTGGAAAAAGTAAAGGGGTCTGAATACTTTCCAAATGCACTCCAATTGTTTATACAGGGACCCAGGGCTCTATCTTTCACATTTGCCAAATTCAATTCCCTTCCCTTCTAAAGCAAAGCCCTGTCGGGATTTAGTAAGCTGTCAAGTAGCTCTCTCTGGCCCATTCCCAATGCTCATGTCTTAGATTTGAGAGGCAACTTGGTGTAGGAGACCAGGGATAGCGATGCTGCTGCAGTGAAATGTTCTATCTCACCTTGTGTGTGTGTGTGTGAAGCACAGAGACAGACTGCCAATTTGTACAAGGCAAGCCTATCTCTTCATGCTGTTTGAAGTGTGCAGAGAAACGAATGCATGACAGGCTGCAACTCTAAAACAGTTACTTTACATGCACACGATAATAATGCAATATAAAGTGAGGCTGAGCAAATTGCCTCTCCCTCTGCCAAATCTAGAATTGAAAAGAGTCTCATTGCCAGGCGGGACACACAGCCTATATGACTTCCTCTTTGTCTCTCTCCCCCCCTGACAGCCAAGGTGGGGAAGACTTCCCTGATCATGTCCCTGGTCAGCGAGGAGTTCCCACAGGTGGTACGTAAAATAAGCTTCCTGGAACCTCTGTGTTTAGTAAATAGATTTAGTAAGAATGTCTATTCAGCCTAGGAAGCACTTTTCTCAAACAGAGTGCTTTGAGTTGTATCGGGTAGATGGATAACTCCCCGTGGGAGATGCACGTCTTGATGATCAGCAGTAGTACTAATAAACAGTTATACATGCATTACCTATGTAGAATGTACGCTTGGAGTATCCCATTGGTGTCTTTTTATGATGGTCATCCTTGGTTGGTTCCTTGTAACAGGTGCCCTACCGGGCTGAAGAGATCACCATACCGGCAGACGTCACCCCAGAGAGAGTTCCTACACACATAGTAGACTACTCCGGTACTGTAACTGTAACTAACTAACAGTGTAGCTATATATTTTTTTATTTCACCTTTTATTTAACCAGTTAGGCAAGTTGAGGACAAGTTCTCATTTACAACTGCGTCCTGGCCAAGATAAAGCAAAGCAGTTCGACACATACAACAACACAGTTACACATGGAGTAAAACAAACACAGTAGAAAAATAAGTCTATATACAATGTGAGCAAATGAGGTGAGATAAGGGAGGTAAAGGCGATGGTGGCGAAGTAAATACAATATAGCAATTAAAACACTGGAATGGTAGATTTGTCAGTAGATGAGTGTGCAAAGTAGCAAAATAAATACAGTAGGGGAAGAAGTAGTTTGGGATAATTATAGATGGGCTATGTACAGGTGCAGTGATCTGTGAGCTGCTGTGAGCCACGTATAATGTGTACCTTATCTCTGTTGTACTATGCAAACCATGGGTGTAAGCATGTTATTGTACATTCAAGCCATGTACACCGAACTACTACAATAATACTGTCCTGTAAATCACTAACTGCAT
Source organism: Oncorhynchus nerka (assembly GCF_034236695.1). Lineage (NCBI taxonomy): Eukaryota > Metazoa > Chordata > Actinopteri > Salmoniformes > Salmonidae > Oncorhynchus > Oncorhynchus nerka. The sequence goes on along the minus strand of NC_088416.1, from coordinate 6,507,773 downwards.
GCTTTAACTTGCACAGAAGCGGAACAAACAGATGAGCAGTTGTCTTCAGAGATATCGAAGGTAATATTAGAATCAATGTTCAGTATTGTAGAAAGATGTGTGTCGAGATTTGAGACTACTGCCGAGTCCAGATTGTAATGGTTGTCGCTCCCTTTACAGGCCAATGTGATTTGCATAGTGTACGCCGTCAACAACAAGAAGTCCATTGAGAAGGTGAGTTTAGCCATAGTACTTGAAGTACTGTATGCACATTATGTTATGATATCAGCCAGTTCACACTCATGTTTTCTTTTTTTGTAATGTTGTATCTTCACCATCTTGTTTTCCTTTAGGTGACCAGCCATTGGATTCCACTTATAAATGACAATACAGACAAGGACAGCAGGTGAGGGATACAGTCTAGGTTTAGTTGTGGTTCTTATGGGTGGTTCGTATGTAGCCCAGTTCCTGCATGAGCTTTGCAATGGTTACGCTATCGTCTTAATGACCTATAACATGAAGAGTATGGGGGTTGCAGTGGTAGTAGTGGTATCCAATGTGGTGTGTTGCAATATTCAACCACTACCAGGGTTCACCCAGCTGGGTCACTGTGAAAGGCACTCTACATGCAGTTACATGAATGTGTTTTCTCCTAAATACATGATATATGCATGGATGTTTTCCTAAAGTTTTGAAAGAGGAGATGGGCACGTGTCATAGACACAAGTCCATGCTTTTCACAACGAGTCATTTCAGTAAATTGACACATTTTCTCAGTAGAACAGCAGTCTAGAAGTACAAGTCATGATGAGCCTAGCTTCATGCATGCAGACCCACCACTTGATAATATTATTTCTAGGAAGTGCAATTGAGATCAGAATTGCATGTATTTTCCGAGGGAGACTTCACCAGGATACAAAACTCTCACACACTACAATTGCATGATTTGACGTCTGGATTGGGAAAACAGTCCTGAATCTACAGCTTTAAGACCTAGTAAATAACTTTATTTAAAAGCAATCCAATCAACCATTTACAACCTTTCTCTCTGTCACCCCCCTATAGGGTTCCTGTCATCCTGGTCGGGAACAAGTCTGACCTGGTGGAACACAGCAGCATGGAGACCATCCTGCCCGTCATGAACCAGTACACTGAGATAGAGACATGTGTGGAGGTGAGACTGCCAGAGGGCTTCTGTACTGAGTCACCCACTGTGTTGTAGCACCGTGACTTCACTACCCAGAGTAGTGATATTGCATAGAGACTGCTGGGTAAAAGCCACTGACCTACAGTGGTTCGTCCTTTAAAGGTTGCAGCGTACTGCAGCACTGCTTGCATGGTGCCACAGAATTCTATTGCACGTTATTTACAGTGGGGAGAACAAGTACTTGATACACTGCCGATTTTGCAGGTTTTCCTACTTACAAAGCATGTAGAGGTCTGTCATTTTTTATCATAGGTACACTTCAACTGTGAGAGACGGAATCTAAAACAAAAATCCAGAAAATCACATTGTATGATTTTTAAGTAATTAATTTGTATTTTATTGCATGACATAAGTATTTGATCACCTACCAACCAGTAAGAATTCCGGCTCTCACAGATCTGTTAGTTTTTCTTTAAGAAGCCCTCCTGTTGTCTACTCATTACCTGTATTAACTGCACCTGTTTGAACTCGTTACCTGTATAAAAGACACCTGTCCACACACTCAATCAAACAGACTCTAACCTCTCCACAATGGCCAAGACCAGGGAGCTGTGTAAGGACATTAGGGATAAAATTGTAGACCTGCACAAGGCTGGAATGGGCTACAGGACAATAGGCAAGCAGCTTGGTGAGAAGGCAACAACTGTTGGCGCAATTATTAGAAAATGGAAGAAGTTCAAGATGACGGTCAATCACCCTCGGTCTGGTGCTCCATGCAAGTTCACACCTCGTGGGGCATCAATGATCATGAGGAAGGTGAGGGATCACTCCAGAACTACACGGCAGGACCTGGTCAATGACCTGAAGAGAGCTGGGACCACAGTCGTAAAGATAACCATTAGTAACACACTACGCCGTCATGGATTAAAATCCTGCAGCACACGCAAGGTCCCCCTGCTCAAGCCAGCGCATGTCCAGGCCCGTCTGAAGTTTGCCAATGACCATCTGTATGATCCAGAGGAGGAATGGGAGAAGGTCATGTGGTCTGATGAGACAAAAATAGAGCTTTTTGGTCTAAACTCCACCGTGAAGCATGGAGGTGGAAACATCATTCTTTGGGTATGCTTTTCTGCAAAGGGGACAGGACGACTGCACCGTATTGAGGGGAGGATGGATGGGGCCATGTATCGTGAGATCTTGGCCAACAACCTCCTTCCCTCAGTAAGAGCATTGAAGATGGGTCGTGGCTGGGTCTTCCAGCATGACAACGACCCGAAAACACACAGCCAGGGCAACTAAGGAGTGGCTCCGTAAGAAGCATCTCAAGGTCCTGGAGTGGCCTAGCCAGTCTCCAGACCTGAACCCAATAGAACATCTTTGGAGGGAGCTGAAAGTCCGTATTGCCCAGCGACAGCCCCGAAACCTGAAGGATCTGGAGAAGGTCTGATCTATCAAACACTTATGTCATGCAATAAAATGCAAATTAATTACTTAAAAATCATTCAATGCGATTTTCTAGATTTTTGTTTTAGATTCCATCTCTCACAGTTGAAATGTAAAATGTAAAAATTACAGACCTCTACATGCTTTGCAAGTAGGGAAACCTGCAAAATCGGCAGTGTATCAAATACTTGTTCTCCCCACTGTAAGTGTCATCCACTGTCACCATTAATGCTAGTTAGTGCTAGTTTGACCACCAGAGGGCATCTTTAAGAAGTATTTGATAGCATTCAGTAGTGGCAGTACTAGAGAATTTCAAACCTGTTTTTGTAAGAACTTAGTATATGGGACTGATCTTAAGAAATGTTGCTTAATTAATTTGATTTAATATTACGGTGTTTCTATTCCAAGAAAAACAAAAAACCCTCTGGGTTTCCGTTAAGATGGTACGGAAAATATGGCGCTGTACAACGTGACTGTCGGGAGTAGGCACAGTACTGGGCTATTTAGCTAAAGAATCCCGTGTCGTGCAGGCACTTGGGAGACCCGGGGTTCAATTCTCCGACGGGGAGGAAGGAGTAGGCTGTTCATGTAAATAAGAATTTCTTCTTAATTGACTTGCCTAGTTAAAGGTTACACTAAGAGCATAACATTTCTACATCCTAATTGTAGTCTAACCAATACCCAAACGGAGATTCAGTGAAAATAAAATCTCATTGATTTATTAAGATCAGTCCCCATGCTTGTTTCAGAGCAGCACGAAATGGTGCTAAAATAGTTGTAGGCTATTGCTTCAAATCCTATTGCTTCTAACTTCAATATGCTCTTTAAATAAATAAGACCTACACCACTTTTAACAGCACATTACTCAACACTAGTGAGACTCATGTCACCTACGGTAGACCTACAGTATATCGGAAAAATATGACGTGACTCTCCGCTAATCATTTTATATCGAGGATTGGAGGACTCTAAATTAAAGCCAAAATTGCCTCATGGGTAACGCATTTTGCTCTGTGATGCAGTGTCTTAGACAGCTGCTCCACCAACACAGAGAGGTGTTGGTAAAGGTATATTGTTTTGCTAACAGCCCATAATGGGCAATTATAATACTGTACATGGTGTCCAAGTCAGGATAACCAAAACATGTATTTATTAAAGACTATCAGAAAGAGTGTTGGTACTTATTTATTTTGATCCAAAGCCATGAATGAGTGAGTCACGAAAGTGAGTGATTGTAATCTGAATAAAGGCCAAAATAATATTTGTAAAGGCCAAAACATTTATTTCTGTTTTTAGAGGGGGAGAAACGCTGGGCCAATTGTACGCCTCCCTATGGGACTCCCAATCACAGTCAGATGTGATGCATAATAATACTTCTTGTTGTATTATTTGTTTTGTGTTTTCTGGTGGATTAAACTCAAGATGCAACCAATAACGGCCGGTTGTGATACAGCAAACCTAACTAAGAAATACATTTGACGATAGAATTCTCCCGCTATCCTCCTAGGCAAGTCTATTGTCCTGCTAATAGCCATAATGGCGCTGTTCAACGTGACCGTGTGTGTTTGAAAGAGTTTTTTCCAGTAATCAACCATTTGTTTACCTTCTTTAGACAACTTTGTTCCAATATTTTTGGAATTCAGTGATATTTATTCCCATAGTAATTTGTTATGGATCCTAAACTAAATCAACATCAGCATTTTGAAAGAGTATTTTTATCATTATTTTGAAGATATAAGCCACCTGTATTTATTTATTTATTTATTTGGCTAAAGCATAACGGTCCGGACGGCACTTGCTGTGCCGGGGTGAGCAGTTAGTCAAATTCTGTTGTCAGAAGAGGAATGGAAATGTCAGGGTGAATCGACGACCTGATGAACCTGCCAGGTATATTGACTCTGCCTGTCGAAGGTGGAGTTCTAGAGCTCACAGGTGTGCCTGGCATGGATTGTGACTCCATCTCGTTCCTCGCCCTCTTCAATGCATCCTTCTCCGCCTGACTCTCCGCCAATGCCGCCTTGCTCTGGTCCAATGCATCACCTGTTGCCCGTATCTCTGCCCTCAGAGAATGATTATCTTTCTGCTGGTCTCCCTTCAATGACTCGATCTCGGTCTTCAAAGCTTGAATCTGATCCAGATTGGCAGATTGGTACCGCGACTCCAACACACAAATGCTGCGTACACATTTTTAAAAATCTAGCAAAATGAACCTCTTTCTTGGCAACCATGCGTTTTTTCGATGCGGCCCGTTGTCCAGCCTTTCCACTGATCTCCACGGATGGTTGTCGGCATTGTTGTATGCTCTGCAAAAACACATTCAGTGCTCATTTTTAAGTCCTCTCGTGGTTATGGTCCTAACCCTGGAACAGGTAGCACAATAGAAAGAAACTGTATTGATGTCCATGTTGTCTTTTCTCTTTGGTCATAATTATTATTATTATTTTTTAGATGAACAGCTCATTTTTGAATGGTAACTGTGTTAAGGGTGGAGTTTGTGGTGGGCTGAGGAGTACTGGAAAGGTACACCTACAGTAGCTGAGCTATAAAGAGTCTGTTGTCCTGCTAATGAACTAGTGACCTGCAATGAACTAGTGATGCAGGATACTGTACTAAACCACAAATGACCTCTTAAGTCCCGCAGAATAATCACAAAACTCTTGGTGTAGCAACCACTGTACTCGGCCCATGTAGATTTACCAGCATTTACACTTTATGTACACTTATCATGCACACTTATCAGGTATACAGTACTTATCATGCACACTTATCATGTATACAGTACTTATCATGCACACTTATCATGTATACAGTACTTATCATGTATGCAGTACTTATCATGCACACTTATCATGTATACAATACTTATCATGCACACTTATCCAGTGGTGGAAAATGTACCCAATTGTCATACTTGAGTAAAAGTAAAGATACTTGAAAATGGCTCAAGTGAATGTCACCCAGTAAAATACTGCTTGAGTAAAAGTCTAAGTATTTGGTTTTAAATATACTTAATTATCAAAAGTAAAATTATAAATAATTTCTAATTCCTTATATTAAGCAAACCAGATGGCACCTTTTTCTTGTTTTCTTAATTTGCGGATAGGCAGGGGCACACTCCAACACTCAGGCATAATTTATTAACAAAGAATGTTTGTTTGGTGAGTCCGCCAGATCAGAGGCAGTCAAGATGATCAGAGATAAGTGCTTGAATTAGACCATTTTCCTGTCCTGCTAAGCATTCAAAATGTAACTAGTACTTTTGGGTGTCAGGGAAAATTTATGGAGTGAAAATTATGTGATTTTCTTTAGGAATGTAGTAAAGTAAAAGTAGTAAAAAAATAACCCCAAAAACTACTTAAGTAGTACTTTAAATATTTTTACTTAAGTACTTCACTCCACGGCACTTATCACTCTAACAGAGGAGTGATACACCTCCAGATGTAGCACAGGGGCTGCATTGAAGATAAATCAATCAACTGTTTAAAGAGTAGCTTGAACAGTTCCAGTATCTATTAAAGACTTATAGCTGGGGTGGTGCTTATATTCTAGCAGTCCTTCAGCTATACAGCTTTTAGTGTGCTGCTATAAGAGCTTACAAATGGCACATGTTGTAAACCTAAATCTGTAGGGTTTAAAGCTGGTCCCAGCTTGACATTCTCTATCTCTTTAGCTTTTACCGTCATCATGCAGGGTGACAGTGAGTTCATACTAAGACTATATGTTGTGCTTGTTTACTGTATATGCACTTAGGTTCTATAGCCTATGTTGGGCATTCTTTATGAGTATGACCTTCACCCAGACACACTCCGTGCTATTTTTCTCATGGTGGGAATATTCCATGGGTCAATCATGTGCTTAGCGTGACGCACGGGGTCAGTTTGGTATTGGTTTCAGTCTAGACTCTTAATGGAGCTATTTCTGATGGATTTTCTATAGCTTGCTCAACATGCATTTTTCGAGGAAAATCCATTAGGCCTAATAGACAGGTTGCGTGTGTGTGTGGGTGTGCACGCTCCTTGTCCAAGAGGTGTACTATGGATACGTTTGATTGTCAAGTCTGTTTCTTTGAATTGACAATCAAACTGATCCAATCAAGCCTAGAGTTTGGTCTCCATGGCTCTCCTCCACCCAGCTAGCCATAGAGCCATGTCCACAGTTCAGCTTGGCTGCTAACTCCTCCATGTTTCACAGTCTAATTAGTATTGGCTTATCCCTCAGACCAATCCCGGCTGGTAGATCCTCCCAGGCCCCAGCCAGCCAGGTCACCCATCGAGACCGATATTGAACACTACTATACTCTACTGTAAACAACTCTCACTTTCCTGACCCATCTAGTGGAAAGCGAGCGAGAGGGAGGGAGGGAGTTTGCTGTGCACAGCTTTAAAGATGGAATCCGCATTAGGGGGAACAGCAGCATTGTTTTAGTTTTTGTGGACAAAACGGAGGCGAGGTGCGCCCCCAGCAGCTTGCAGCGTTCGTTGTTTGCAGTAACTTCGTTGTTGTAATATCCCAAATGGACGTGGCTGTTTCACCATTTTAAGGATTCCAGCTTTAAGTGCTTTCTGCACTGAGATGTATATTATTTAGGTATTTTAGTTCTGCACAGGAACTGCGTAGTTGTTTTTGATATGTTGTTAAATGTAAATATTATTTCAGGATGAATGAAAATCCATATTTTGTATGTTCTTTCTGAATTTCTGTAACTCTTTTTTTTTTTTTTTTTTTAAGTGTTCAGCAAAGAACCTGAAGAACATATCTGAGTTGTTTTACTACGCCCAAAAGGCTGTCCTGCACCCCACTGGCCCTTTATACTGTCCTGAGGAGAAACAGGTAAAGAGTGGAGAAGCCCTGTTGACAGAATGCTACAGAAACAAGAGTTGTTCATAAAGTCTCACATTTACATTGCGGCCACCTGTGTCATTACACTGTTGATTGGACTTGATCCCCAGATGAAGCCTGCTTGCATCAAAGCTCTGACTCGCATCTTCAAGGTGTCAGACCTGGACAACGATGGGATTCTCAATGACAACGAGCTCAACTTCTTCCAGGTGAGTTTTCAACTCTCTGTGACTCTTGACTCCTACAGCAGCATGTTTTTACAGCACTAACAAGTTCACTAGCCCTTTTTTCATTCAGGTGAAGGGTTCAAATAGTTATTTCAGTGATTTCCTTGTCAGCTTTGGTGATGTGTGTGTGTGTGTGTGTGTGTGCAGAGGACATGCTTCAATGCCCCACTGGTATCCCAGGCCCTGGAGGATGTGAAGAACGTTGTGAGGAAGAACGTGATCGACGGTGTGTGTGACAACGGCCTCACTCTCAAAGGTATGCTCTATTGACAAAGGGAGGGAGCGAAGACGATGAACTTCCTGTTGATCCAAATGTGTGTCCTTTTCTGTTTCTTTGCCATCTCAGTCCTGCATTTCTTATAAAACTAGTCGCACCTTTCTGAAGCACCATGTTCGAGCATGTTGGGGTATGTTTGAATAATGTCCCCGTGTTCCACCTTCCGAACACACACACTGTAGTTGACCTATACCATGGTGGTGGTCCTCAGGGTTCCTGTTCCTCCACACCCTCTTCATCCAGAGGGGGAGACATGAGACCACCTGGACGGTCCTCAGGAGGTTCGGCTACGATGACGACCTGGAACTCCACCAGGACTACCTGTTCCCACTCACGTGAGTGTGCTGCCTGTTTCTACACGTCCACTACAACCTGTTCCTCCAGGGTGTACTGCCTGTTTCTACACTTCCCACTACAACCTGTTCCTCCAGGGTGTACTGCCTGTTTCTACACTTCCCACTACAACCTGTTCCTCCAGGGTGTACTGCCTGTTTCTACACGTCCCACTACAACCTGTTACTCCAGGGTGTACTGCCTGTTTCTACACGTCCCACTACAACCTTTTCCTCCAGGGTGTACTGCCTGTTTCTACACTTCCCACTACAACCTGTTCCTCCAGGGTGTACTGCCTGTTTCTACACGTCCCGCTATAACCTGTTCCTCCAGGGTGTACTGCCTGTTTCTACACATCCCACTATAACCTGTTCCTCCAGGGTGTACTGCCTGTTTCTACATGTCCCACTACAACGTGTTCCTCCAGGGTGTACTGCCTGTTTCTACACATCCCACTACGTGTTCCTCCAGGGTGTACTGCCTGTTTCTACACCCATACCAACAAACTATGTCCCCTATTAGTCGTGATGGGGGGGGGGATCAATACAGTTTCATATCGGGATGTTGTTATTGATGAAATGTATCGTTTTGACAATATCGCAAAATATAATTTTTGAGCTAGTTGGCTGTACCTGCACCAAAACTCCAGTATTTTTACTTCATAGCTTGTTCTCCATCTTGTTTTTAAACAGGGAGCCAACATGTTATCAGCACTTTTATTTCTATGACTGATCAAAGCAAATGTTCTTGTCCTTCTGCAGCAGACATATGGTGAGCAGTATGTTTGGAACATAATACATATCGTATCGGTACCTAAGTATAGTGATAATATTGTATCGTGAGGTCCCTGGCAATTACCAGCCCTACCTATTAGTGTGTGTGTCTTTACCTCTTCCCACAGGCACAGATATTGACCGTTCCGTGTGCGTAGTTCATCATGCTTTTATTGCCTTGGTCTTCCTCAGGGACAATCTGAGCCTCAGACTTCCAATAAGTAATAATAAATACTTATCAACATGCAGAAATACACTTTGGCTTGACCCAGTACAACAAACGATGTCTGTCTCCCTTCTATCAGATTGAGATGGGTCACTAAGCCCCAGTACAGTCAGGATTAACATCCATCCCCCTTCTGGCTCTGACCTCCGTTACCCACAAGTCTCTCTCTCTATCTCTCCCCCCTGCAGAGCGTCCTCAATGAGGACGCCATAATTGAATCTGTGTCCTTATTTATCTCGTAATCTCTGCAGGATTCTCCATCTGACGGGTGTGTGTGTGTGTGTGTGTTCCCCACCTCTACTGTACCTCCAGGTTGAAAGTACCTCCAGACTGCACCACTGAGCTGAATCACAATGCCTACCTCTTCCTCCAGAGTGTCTTCGACAAACATGACAAGGTATTGACCTTGTCTGTGGTAAATGATACCATTTGATTTGGAGCCAACATTTCAGCCAAAAGTCAAACTGTTTATAAACCCTGCTAGCATGGATGAACCATAGGTTGAGTGGTCAAGCTAGTGTGTGTCCTTATGCTCTAGATGCCAATGACCCGTGAGGTGTGTGTTTTTCAGGACCGGGACTGTGCCCTGTCCCCAGAGGAGCTGAAGGACCTGTTTGACGTGTTCCCCTACATGCCCTGGGGTCCCGACGTCAACAACACGGTGTGCACCAATGACGAAGGCTGGATCACCTACCAGGGCTACCTGTCCCAGTGGACGTAGGTTACCACCACACGCACAAACAGACCGATACAGACACACACACACCTTAACACGCACAGACCGACACACCTGAAAACACAGACAGACCGACACACACACACAGACGGACACACCTGAAGACACAGACAGGCGGACACACCTGAAGACACAGACAGGCGGACACACCTGAAGACACAGACAGGCGGACACACCTGAAGACACAGACAGGCGGACACACCTGAAGACACAGACAGGCGGACACACCTGAAGACACAGACAGGCGGACACACCTGAAGACACAGACAGGCGGACACACCTGAAGACACAGACAGGCGGACACACCTGAAGACACAGACAGGCGGACACACCTGAAGACACAGACAGGCGGACACACCTGAAGACACAGACAGGCGGACACACCTGAAGACACAGACAGGCGGACACACCTGAAGACACAGACAGGCGGACACACCTGAAGACACAGACAGGCGGACACACCTGAAGACACAGACAGGCGGACACAGACAGACAGACCTGAAAACACAGACAGACCTGAACACACACACAGACAGACAGACCTGAACACAGACAGACAGACAGACCTGAACACACACACACACACAGACAGACAGACAGACCTGAACACACACACACACACAGACAGACAGACAGACCTGAACACACACACACACACAGACAGACAGACAGACCTGAACACACACACACACACAGACAGACAGACAGACCTGAACACACACACACACACAGACAGACAGACCTGAACACACACACACACACAGACAGACAGACAGACCTGAACACACACACACACACACAGACAGACAGACCTGAACACACACACACACACACAGACAGACAGACCTGAACACACACACACAGACAGACAGACCTGAACACAGACACACACACAGACCTGAACACAGACACACACACAGACCTGAACACAGACACACACACAGACCTGAACACAGACACACACAGACAGACCTGAAAATAGACACAGACAGACAGACCGACACGCACACAAATCAAATCAAATTTTATTGGTCTCATACACATAGTTAGCAGATGTTATTGCCAGTGTAGCAAAATGCTTGTTCTTCTAGTTCTGACAGTGCAGTAATATTGAACAATTCCATAACAACTACCTAATACACACAAATCTAACATGAATATATGCATATAAATATATGGATGAGCGATGATCGAGCAGCACAGGCAAGATGCAATAGATTGTATAAAATACATTCTATACATATGAGATGAGTCATGCAAGATATGTAAACATTATTAAAAGTGGCATTATTAAACTGACTAGTGATCCAGGCTTTTTTATGGCGCTTTTGGAGCAGTGGCTTCTTCCTTGCTGAGCGGCCTTTCATGTTAAGTAGATTATAGGACTTGTTTTTACTGTGGATATAGATACTTTTGTACCTGTATCTTCACAAGGTCCTTTGCTGTTGTTCTGGGATTGATTTGCACTTTTCACACCAAAGTACGTTCATCTCTAGGAGACAGAACGCGTCTCCTTCCTGAGCGGTATGACGGCTGTGTGGTCCAATGGTGTTTATACTTGCGTACTATTGTTTGTACAGATGAACATGGTACCTTCATGCGTTTGGAAATTGCTCCCAAGAATGAACCAGACTTGTGGAGGTCTACAAAAAAATTTCCCTGGGGACTTGGCTGATTTCTTTTGATTTTCCCATAATGTCAAGCAAAGAGGCACTGAGTTTGAAGGTAGGCCTTGGAATACATCCACAGGTACACCTCCAATTGACTCAAATGATGTCAATTAGGATATCAGAAGCTTCTAAAGCCATGACATTTCCTTGAATTTTCCAAGCTGTTTAAAGGCACAGTAAACTTCTGACCCACTGGAATTGTAATACAGTGAATTATAAGTTAAATAATCTGTCTGTAAACAATTGTTAGATGTCCTAACCGACTTGCCAAAACTATAGTTTGTTAAAGTGGCCAATGATTTCAAGTCTATGAAGTAGAGGTCGACCGATTAATCGGAATGACCGATTTCAAGTTTTCATAACAATCGGAAATCGGTATTTTTGGGCTCCGATGTGCCGATTTTTAATTCATTTAAAAAAATGTATATACCTTTATTTAACTAGGCAAGTCAGTTAAGAACACATTCTTATTTTCAATGACGGCCTAGGAATGGTGGGTTAACTGCCTCGTTAAGGGGCAGAACGACAGATTTTCACCTTGTCAGCTCGGGGGATCCAATCTTGCAACCTTACAGTTATAACTAGTCCAACGCAATAACGACCTGCCTCTCTCTCGTTGCACTCCACAAGGAGACTGCCTATTACGTGAGTGCAGTAAGCCAAGGTAAGTTGCTAGCTAGCATTAAACTTATCTTATAAAAAACAATCAATCATAATCACTAGTTAACTACACATGGTTGATGATATTACTAGATATTATCTAGCGTGTCCTGCGTTGCATATAATCTGGCTGAGCATACAAGTATCTAAGTATCTGACTGAGCGGTGGTAGGCAGAAGCAGGCGCGTAAACATTCATTCAAACAGCACTTTCGTGCGTTTTGCCAGCAGCTCTTCGTTGTGCGTCAAACATTGCGCTGTTTATGACTTCAAGCCTATCAACTCCCGAGATGAGGCTGGTGTAACCGAAGTGAAATGGCTAGCTAGTTAGCGCGCGCTAATAGAGTTTCAAACATCACTCGCTCTGACCCTTCTAGTGGTTGTTCCCCTTGCTCTGCATGGGTAACGCTGCTTCGATGGTGGCTGTTGTCATTGTGTTGCTGGTTCGAGCCCAGGGAGGAGTGAGGAGAGGGACGGAAGCTATACTGTTACACTGGCAATACTAAAGTGCCTATAAGAACATCCAATAGTCAAAGGTTAATTAAATACAAATTGTATAAAGGGAAATAGTCCTATAATAACTACAACCTAAAACTTCTTACCTGGGAATAGTGAAGACTCATGTTAAAAGGAACCACCAGCTTTCATATGTTCTCATGTTCTGAGCAAGGTACTTGCTTACATGGCACATATTGCACTTTTACTTTCTTCAACACTTTGTTTTTGCATTATTTAAACCAAATGTATCATGTTTCATTATTTACTTGAGGCTAAATTGATTTTATTGATGTATTATATTAAGTTAAAATAAGTTTTAATTCAGTATTGTTGTAATTGTCATTATTACAAATAAATCAAATAAAAAAATCGGCCAATTAATCGGTATCGGCTTTTTTGGTCCTCCAATAATCGGTATCGGCATTGAAAAATCATAATCTGTCAACCTTTACTATGTAGGCAGTAGCCTCTCTGTGTTAGTATTGGCTGTTAAACAGTCTGATGGCCTTGAGATAGAAGACATTTTTAGTCTCTCGGTCCCAGCTTTGATGCACCTGTACTGACCTCGCCTTCTAGATGATAGCGGGGTGAACAGGCAGTGGCTCGGGTGGTTATTATCCTTGTTTTTGGCCTTCCTGTGACATCGGGTGGTGTAGGTGTCCTGGAGGGAAGGTAGTTTGCCCCCGGTGATGTGTTGTGCAGACGGCCCTATCCTCTGGAGAGCCTTGCGGTTGTGGGCAGAGCAGTTGCCGTACAGGCGGTGACACAGCCCGACAGGATGCTCTCGATTGTGCATCTATAAAACTTTTTAGGTTTTAGGTAACAAGCACTGCTGCGCCTTCTTCTCCACGCCGTCTGTGTGGGTGGACCATTTCAGTTTATCCGTGATGTGTTCGCCGAGGAACTTGAATTTTTCCACCTTCTCCACTGCTGTCCCGTCGATGTGGATAGGGGGGTGCTCCCTCTGCTGCTTCCTGAAGTCCACGATCATCTCCTTTATTTTGTTGACGTTGAGTGAGAGGTTGTTTTCCTGACACCACACTCCGAGAGCCCTCACCTCCTTCCTATAGGCTGTCTTGTTGTTGTTGGTAATCAAGCCCACTACTGTTGTGTGATCTGCATTGAGTTGGAGACATGCATGGCCACGTAGTCATTGGTGAACAGGAGAACAGGAGGGGGCTGAGCACACACCCTTGTGGGGCCCCAGTGTTGAGGATCAGTGAAGTGGAGGTGTTGTTTCCTACCTGCCCTTACCCATCTGGACAAGAGGAATACCTATGTAAGAATGCTGTTCATCGACTACAGCTCAGCATTTAACACCATAGTACCCTCCAAACTCGTCATTAAGCTCGAGACCCTGGGTCTCGACCCCGCCCTCTGCAACTGGGTCCTAGACTTCCTGACGGCCAACCCCCAGATGGTGAGGGTAGGTAACAACATCTCCACCCAGCTGATCCTCAACACTGGGGCCCCACAAGGGTGCGTTCTCAGCCCTCTCCTGTACTCCCTGTTCACCCATGACTGCATGGCCATGCACGCTTCCAACTCAATCATCAAGTTTGCAGACGACACTACAGTGGTAGGCTTGATTACCAACAACGACGAGACGGCCTACAGGGAGGAGGTGAGGGCCCTTGGAGTGTGGTGTCAGGAAAACAAAATAGATGATTGTGGACTTTAGGAAACAGCAGAGGGATCAGCCCCCTATCCATATCGATGGGACAGTAGTGGAGAAGGTGGAAAGTTCCTTGGCGTACACATCACGGACAAACTGAAAGGCGCAGCAGCACCTCTTCAACCTCAGGAGGCTGAAGAAATTTGGCTTGTCACCAAAAACACTCACAAACTTTTACAGATGCACAATCGAGAGCATCCTGTCGGGCTGTATCACTGCCTGGTACGGCAACTGCTCCGCCCGCAACTGCAAGGCTCTCCAGAGGGTAGTGAGATTTGCACAACGCATCACCGGGGCCCAACTACCTGCCCTCCAGTACACCTACACCACAGGAAGGCCAAAAAGATCATCAAGGACAACAACCACCCGAGCCACTGCCTGTTCACCCCGCTATCATCCAGAAGGCGAGGTCAGTACAGGTGCATCAAAGTGGGGACTAAGAGACTGAAAAACAGCGTTCTATCTCAAGGCCATCAGACTGTTAAACAGCCATCACTAACATTGAGTGGTTGCTGCTGTCGTGTCTTTGGCTATGCCGGATTAAGTGATATGACATGCTATTCTATAAAATAATTTCTCCGTAATTACTATTACCTGATTGAGCTAATCATGTAAATGTAATTAACTAGAGAGTCGGGCACCACAAAATAATATTTATAGAGCTGTTATCTTCCGAATAAACGCTTAAAGACCTAGTAATATTTTACATCAATATCAGTCAATATTAATAGTCATCTTAATTCAGTCTCATCTGAAAGTTGTAAATACTTGGCTAACAATTTGAATCAGCAATTCAAAATTGGGTTTAATTATTTACTTACTAAATACCTAACTAATCACACAGAATTACACATACACTTAATTAAATCATAACTTGATTACAAATGACGTCATAAAGAAAAACGTCCCTAGCGGGCGGAACAGAAATGACCGCTTGTTACACAAAGGAAAAGGTCTGGGTTTGAGTGAAAGAGCGGGAAGACTGAGGGACACAGGGAGAAGCTGTGCTATCGTAAATACAGTATCTTATGCATTCTAAATTACCGCCCATTTGGAAAGGGAAATGCAATAAATATTTACTCTGAACTGCGCTTCGGTAGGTTGGTGGTAGATGGAAGGCCGTGTTGCCAAACCGAGTCCTTTGAATAATGTCTCTGGTTGTCAATTGGATACGTTGTAGTAACGTCATTGGGTGATAGATGGGATACTCTGTTCCTAACCCTCGTTTGCATCTGCTGTTGCTAATTTAACAGCTAGGAGGTATCACTTCTGTAGTGAATAAGAGTTCAAAGTTCATACCATTCGCAACCAAAGCTCACACTGATGTTGGCTTCATTCTGTAGTTATTATCTGAACCATTCTGACATAGGACCGTCGTCCTACATCCTCGGAACAGGAGGTTACATTGTCGTCAAGGGCTTATATAGGAAGGGAGATGAGGGCGTGTTTGAAAAGTTTTATAACCCATGTCCCTTCACAGGGGCGGGCCACTGATTGAGCAGAGCCCTACCTTATGAAAACCCAAATCTTACATTTTAGAAGCTAAAATCACATTTCATCCCATCACGAATAATTTCATGTTAAAACGTTTAAATTGAACAACAATTCCATGTGAATCCGATAACTCTGTGTAAACTTTCCACTGTAGAGTTTGTCATCTTATCATTGATGAGAATGTCTCAGATGACAACCGAACTGATATCATATTCATTAAGTACCACCGCATATGTTCCATTGGTCGGATTACCAGAATATAGTTCATTTCCCCCCACCTTCTGATGTTCCCAGAATCTCTGTTAACCAAGGGTTTGCAAATGTAACCTCAGTAGGGTAGAGAGAGGAAAAAGGGGGAAAGAGGTATTTATGACTGTCATAAACCTACCCCCCAGCCCAACGTCATGACACCGCTGACATACTGACTCATCTCTAGGCACTTTAATAATAAATAAATGGATGTATTAAATGTATCACTAGCCACTTTAAACAATGACACTTTATATAATGTTTACATACCCTACATTACTCATCTCATGGGGCGGCAGGGTAACCTAGTGGTTAGAGTGTTGGACTAGTAACCGGAAGGTTGCAAGTTCAAACCCCTGAGCTGACAAGGTACAAATCTGTCGTTCTTCCCCTGAACAGGCAGTTAACCCACTGTTCCTAGGCCATCATTGAAAATAAGAATTTGTTCTTAACTGACTTGCCTAGTCGGACACCACAAAATAATATTTATAGAGCTGTTATCTTCCGAAATAAAGGTAAAAAAATATATATATATGTATATACTGCATATACTGTACTCTATACCATCTACTGCATCTTGCCTATGCCGTTCGGCCATCGCTCATTCTTATATTTTTATGTACATATTCTTATTCATTCCTTAACACTTGTGTGTATAAGGTAGTTGATGTGAAATTGTTAGGTTATATTACTTGTTAGATATTACTGCACGGTCAGAACTAGAAGCACAAGCATTTCGCTACACTCGCATTAACATCTGCTAACCATGTGTATGTGACAAATAACACGAGAGATGTACTACTGTGTCAAATGCACAAATTGTATCTAAACTATTGAAGTCTGAATGAACCCCCCAAGACAGTGTTTCTTACAGTGAATGACAGTTTCCATTCACTCCTCTGTGTTTCCCTGTGCCCAGGTTGACCACCTACCTGGATGTCCAGCGCTGCCTGGAGTACCTGGGTTACCTTGGTTACTCCATCATCTCTGAGCAGGAGTCCCAGGCAGTGGCCATCACAGGTGGGAGGACAGCCCGTTGTCATGGCAACTGAGACGCCCACTAGATTAGATATATGAGCAGAGACCTACAGATAAGGCCCTGAATGTGGGACAGTATATATTATGGTGCTATCACTCTGTTATTAGTGCGCCTGCGCAGGACTCTCGTAGGTGAACCTGGCCTGAGTGCAATGGCAGCCACGTATTGTGGTAATACGGTCGAGTAAACGTTGTTCGACTGGAACCTTGTTGTATTTGAGTTAACCCTTATAGAAGATGACCTCTACCAAAGGTAGCGGTGACCTCTAGTCTACAGCCAACCTGGAAACATTGTGCGTTAGAACTTCGTGTTGTATTGACTTCTATCTAGAGAGCGGGGACGAAGTTCCACATACTGAAACCACATTCTGCACAGGACTAAAGACATCCACAGCATATAAAGCATTCATTCATATAAGTTCATTTGCTGTGGAAACTCAACAGTGTCTGTGTGTGTGTCCTCTCTGCTCTACAGTGACGAGGGACAAGAAGATTGACCTGCAGAAGAAGCAGACCCAGCGCAGTGTGTTCCGCTGTAACGTCTTCGGGGACAGCGGCAGTGGCAAGAGTGGCTTCCTGCAAGCCTTCCTCGGAAGAAACCTCGCGGTCAGTGTCAACATTTAATTCATTCCCTCAAAGACTAAGTTGTAAGTCAGTGGCAAGGAACACGTCCCTGGATGGAAGAAACATTTGAACAACCCCACGCCACTCCAAATACTTCAGTCTACTGCCTGTTTAAAACCTTTTGGAATTCCTCTTGGTGTTGGTTAACTCTTTGTGTGTTTTGAAGTTTTTTTTTCCCCCTCACTTTTTTTCTCTCAGCGTCAAAACACTGTTAGCGAAGAGCACATGTCCTACTATGCTATCAGCACAGCATATGTGTATGGTCAGGAGAAATACCTACTGGTGAGTCGTCTGTTTTGCCTTGCTCTTAATCGAATTAGATGGTGTTTGTTTGTCCACAGCTTTTCAGCCTAAACGTTGTGTGCACGTGTGTGTCTGTGTATGTTCATTAACTTCTTCCGTTTGGTTTCCTCTCCCTCAGCTCCACGAGGTCTTCCCGGACTTTGACGTCCTCTCGGACACTGACCTGGCTTGTGACATTGTGTGTCTGGTGTACGACGCCAGCAACCCCCACTCCTTCGAGTACTGCGCCAGAGTCTTCAAGGTATGTGCCGTTCACAACCAATACCCTGTTTGTCTATTTAGTAGTTCAAGATGGCTACCCAATACTATTCTAATCTACCACTGAATTATTGCCAAATTGTTACCAATATGTGCTTCTCTGTAGCGTTTAGAACTTTTCATGGTCTTCAAAAAAGTATATTGCTGAATGTTATTGGACACTTGTCGTTTTCCAATGTCCTCTTCCTTTTGCAGCAGTACTTCATGGACACCAAGACGCCGTGCATGATGATCGCAGCCAAGTCGGACCTCCAGGAGGCCAAGCAGCTCTACGCCCTCACCCCTCTGGAGTTCTGTAGGAAGCACAAGATGCCCCCTCCGCAGGCCTTCACCTGCAACACGGCAGACGCACCCTGCAAAGACATCTACACCAAACTCACCACCATGGCCATGCACCCGTGAGTAGTGGGGGCACTCTGTTGTGTTAGGCCCCATGTTGAGCCTTATAAAATCCCTCGCTCAAACCCTAAAGCTCTACCTTAAGCCCTTAAACCCTCTCCACAATCCCTATAAAAAAAATCCCTAAATCCTTTCAAATATTTTAAGACCCCATCTCATGCTGTAAAACCCATTGCCCCAAAACCCCACCTCAAGCCCCAAAACTACCCCTAAGCTGTTAAGTTCTACCTCATCCCTCACTTCCCAAATTGGTGCCACTTCACATTTGAAATATAGAGACTCTGAACTCTTGGGGTGAACAGTGTCCACTATCTTGGTTAGACATGGTGGTTAATATTTGCCATTAGCTGCTACTGTATGTTTACTGCCCTTCTCCCACTACTCTCTCTGTCAGGCTGTTGTCCACACTGATCACCTCTCTGTCACGGTGGACTGGACTCATCTGAACTGTACTCTTCAGAACTGTAGCCAACACATGGGGGACAGCATCAACGTATCACATACTTAATCTAGTGCATTTTGATTTAATATATAGACCTCTAACTCTGTGGTGGCGTAAGGACATTTTAACAATGTTGAAAATGATCCAAAGTGGCTATTTGGAGATTACGAACCCCAACAGTGTGAGGTGAAGATTACAATGGATCAGACTTATGGTCATGTTCTCCCTTTGTTTAATTAGACAATTATCCTCCTCTCTTCCTGGGTGGGTGCTCTTGGTGTTTAACCCCATAAGGGATAAGCTCTATGGACCAAAGAGCTCAAACCTTCTGGTGGCACCGGTCTTTGTTCTAACGCTCTCGTCTTCTTCTTTGTGCCTGTGTGTGTGTGTGTGTGTGTGTGGGTGGGTGCACCTCTGTCTCTCTCCTTAGTCACGCTCGGCTGCGCTGTATGTGTACCTGTAACAGGTGCACCTTCTGCCACCTGCAGAACTTCATCAACTCAGAGCTGGTGCAGACGGTGAAGGCCAAGCTCTACACCGCTATTCTCAGCAGGTCCTTACTCTTTCAGAGACCTTCCAACTCTTCTGTTTCACAATCCTCCTTTACGTTATTCCTCTTTCTTCTTCGCTTTTACGTTATTCCTCTTCTTCTTCGCTTGCCGTTTCATTTTTTTGTATCTCTCTCTCTCTCGCCTTCACACTCTTCTGTTTAACAATCCTCCTCTTCATATTTACACTCTTCTTCATGTGCTGTTCGTCGCCTCAGTTTTGACCCTGTTTGGGCGTTTTTCTCGTGGATTTTGTGCTGTGGGTTGTCATAAACCACTTTTGTTTTCCTGTAAATCTTCATGACGTCTCGCTCTTATTCTTTTTGCCTCATCCCAACGTTCCCCGATTCTGAGTCCCTTGAGTCCTCTCTGTCACTTGTTTTACCATCTTGTTATGTTCCAACCTTGTTCGTTATGTTCCTCTTCGTTAATGAATCATGCATATGTGGTCTAAATAATGCGCATTTCTAGTGTCTCATCTGTTCATCCTGTTGGACGCTCATCTTTTGTCATCTTTAGTTGTGATTAGTACATAGGACTGTACGGAGGTTCAAAGTCACGCTGTTTTGAGTGAACTCCTACATACAGTGCATTCGAAAAGCATTTCAGACTTTTTCACATTTTTTTAAATGTTACAGCCTTATTCTAAAATGTATTAAATTGATGAGGGGGAAAAAAACATTCTACACACAATAGATTTAACATTTTTGCAAATGTTTAAAAAATATCAACCTGAAATATCACATTTACATAAATATTCAGGCCCTTTTACTCAGTATTTTGTTGAAGCACCTTTGGCAGCGATTACAGCCTTGAGTCTTCTAGGGTATGATGCTACAAGCTTGGCACACCTGTATTTGGGGAGTTTCTCCCATTCTTCTCTGCAGATCCTCTCAAGCTCTGTCAGGTTGGATGTGGAGTGTCGCTGCACAGCTATTTTCAGGTCTCTCCAGAGATGTTTGTTTGGGGTAAGGTCTGGGCTCTGGCTGGGCCACTGAAGGACATTCAGAGACTTGTCCTGAAGCCACTCCTGCGTTGTCTTGGCTGTCTGCTTAGGGTTGTTGACCTGTTGGAAGGTGAACCTTTGCCCCAGTCTGAGGTCCCGAGCGCTCTGGAGACGATTTTCATCAAAGATCTCTCTGTACTTTGCTCTGTTCATCTTTGCCTCGAAACTTGACTAGTCTCGCAATCCCTGCAACTGAAAAACATCCCCACAGCATGATGCTGCCACCACCATGCTTCACTGTAGGGATGGTGCCACCACCATGCTTCACTGTAGGGATGGTGCCTCCAGACGTGACGCTTGGCGTTCAGGCCAAATAGTTCAATCTTGGTTTCATCAGACCAGAGAATCTTGTTTCTCATGGTCTGACAGTCCTTTAGGTGCCTTTTGGAAAACTCCAAGCGGGCTGTCGTGTCTTACTGAGGAGTGGCTTCCGTCAGGCCACTCTACCATAAAGGCCTGATAGGTAGTAGTGCTGCAGAGATGGTTGTCCTTCTGGAAGGTTCTCCCATCTCCACAGTGGAACTCTGGAATTCTGTCAGTGAACATCGGGTTCTTGGTCACTTCCCTGACCAAGGCCCTTCTCCCCCGATTGCTCAGTTTGTTTGGGCGGCCAGCTCCAGGAAGAGTCTTGGTGGTTCCAAACTTCTTCCATTTAAGAATGATGGAGGCCACTGTGTTCTTGGACCTTCCATGCTGCAGATATTTTTTGGTACCCTTCCCCAGATCTGTGCCTCGACACAATCCTGTCTCTGAGCTCTACGGACAATTTCTTCGACCTCGTGGCTTGGTTTTGCTCTGACCTGCATTTTCAACTTTGGAACCTTAGATAGACAGGTGTGTGCCTTTCCAAATCATGTCCAATCAATTGAATTTACCTCAGGTAATGTTTCTGCAATCAACTTGTAGAAACAACTCAAGGATGATCAATGGAAACAGTGATGCACCTGAGCTCAATTTCAAGTCTCATAGCAAATGGTCTGAATACTTATGTAAATAAGGTATTTCTGTTTTAAATCTTTTAATACATTTGCAAAAAATGTTTTTTTTTTTTAATGTTTTTGCTTTGTCATTGTGTGTAGATTGAGTTTTTTTATTTTTATACAAAAATAAATTATATTTTAGAATAAGGCTGTAATGTAACAATGTGGAAAAATGGAAGGGGCCTGAATACTTTCCGAATGCACTGTAGCGTGTATCATGATCTGTGTAAGCAGAGAGGTTATGTAAAAGCATTACATATTGTTGCTTAGTTGTCTCTGACCTATGTGCTCTCACTCTGTTTATTTCTCTCTCTCTCTTCTGTATATCTCTTCTGTATCTCTCTCTTGTGTGTATTTCTCTCTTCTGTGTGTATCTCTCTCTCTCTTCTGTGTGTATCTCTCTCTCTCTTCTGTGTGTATCTCTCTCTCTCTTCTGTGTGTATCTCTCTCTCTCTTCTGTGTGTATCTCTCTCTCTCTTCTGTGTGTATCTCTCTCTCTCTCTCTCTCTGTATATCCCTCTCTTTCTGTATATCCCTCTCTCTCTTCTCAGACATGTGACACAGGCTGACTTGAAGAGCTCCACCTTCTGGTTGAGAGTGAGCGCGGGTGCCACTGTGTTCGCCGTGCTGGGATTCGCCATGTACAGAGTGCTGCTCAAACAACGGTGATCCACCCACCACCGTGCAAATCTAACCTCTGCGATACTTGTACCCAAATCTGTTTGTGCTTTTTTGCCAACTACTAAGTGAAAAGCTAGGATTCATTCCAGTCTCCCATTGACATCAATACATGACTAAGTGAAAATTCAACTTAGGATCTGCCCCATAGGAAATAGGAGTTGGCAGGACCGCACAAACAGATCTGGGACCAGGCTAAACCTTGTACCCTCTCCCAATAAATATCTCTGTATGGTCATAAAACATCCAGTATGTCCCCCATGTGATGAGGGGGAAAAGGCTAACTTTATTTAGTTTTACACCTAGAGATTTCACAAGAAAATGACTGCTATTGTTCTTTATTTTGGTGTCTGCACACTCAGTATGTCTATATATAATATTTATATTCAAAATGTAATTATATAAGTACTGATGAAGCTCGTGATTTCTTCTCTTTGCGCAATATATATAACATTTTTGGGGGGGATACCTGTGTGGATTGAAATGGTGAAACAACTCAATCTTAATCAGTTGAAGTAAGGGTAGTGTAATGGTGAAACAACTCGATCTTAATCAGTTGAAGTAAGGGTAGGGAAATGGTGAAACAACTCGATCTTAATCAGTTGAAGTAAGGGTAGGGAAATGGTGAAACAACTCGATCTTAATCAGTTGAAGTAAGGGTAGGGAAATGGTGAAACAACTCGATCTTAATCAGTTGAAGTAAGGGTAGTGTAATGGGAACGCAAAAGAACCAATACCATACACAACAACATATGCTTTAAAACAAATACTGAAGCAATGTGTAAATAACATGTGTATATATAACTGCTTGTATGTTTGTTTTAATTGAACAAACGGGACATTATGAAGTTCATGTGCTGAAGCTATAATAGTACAACAAAGCCACATTCGATGCTATAAAGGGATTCGCTTTCACTCCGTTATTTAGTCGTTTCTAATATCCCCAAATCTGTTCAGTAAAGGCTGTTCTGCTGTTATTAAAAGGTTCTTTAGTTTGCCTTCCAGGGCCAGAAGCTCGGTGGCACACTTACACATTTTGTAAGGCTGAATCGGCCCATGTTCAATCAATGGATGTTCCGGTTGGAATGCCTGCGCCGTATGTCTGAGCCTTACCCCCTAGAACTCAGTAAGGCAGAAGTGTCCTCTGTGGCCCTCCCATGGCTTCCTGTATGGGTATGGACCACCCAGGTGGTGTGTGTGTGTGTTGGGCATGCATGTCAAATCAAACGGTGTGTGTTGGGCGAGCATGTCAAAATTGTGTGTGCTTGCTATGTGCGGCTGTACAGTTATATTTGCAGGAGCTGTATTTGCATGCGTTGCTTTTTTCTGATCATCATCCAATATTGTTATATCAAATATACTGTTATTATGAAGCCAACATTCCTCACAATGGTACTATTCCAATTATCCAAATGTTATCCAGCACCCCCAACTCCCAGAACATTAGGACAATTGTGTTTCACATTTTGCCTTTCCAATGTTTATAATAAATAAATCCACTTTAATCCTGTGTCAAGAATGTTTTTATTGCCTTTGGGATCCATCCTTTTTCCCCCATAATGCACTTTATATAAAAAGCAGCAGTTGATGCACATCCAAATAGTCAAGAGGTGCTGGCAAACGGAGAGGTACATTTGAAATAAAGTCGCATAATATATACGCTTCCAATGATTTTATTGGGTATTGCCAACGTTTTCGGAACAGTGCCTCCCTCAGAGCACGTTATGCAAGTCATCCGCAGACTGCAGAAGTGATTGGTGAAATTTTGTCTAGAGTGTATTTGTTGTCATCTTGAGGTCATTTCATTTCAGGTCCTCACTACATTGGTCAGGGATGGAGGCAGCCGGTGATGTCATTCCCCCTGATTCTTGCTCCCAAAGTTCACGTGAAGGATGAGGTAATGTGATGTAACTGTTGGTCTGCATGTGGACACATGGTGGCAGTATTGTCATAATGATTCCAATATCCACAAGACAGCACAGACTGTACACCACCACGGCTACCTAATAACAATATGCAGGGCCCAAACGGGTCCCTCGGGGACAGATTTAACTCCTCTCTCTAATGATCCCCAACAGACTGCATAAAATTGCCTGTTAAGCCATGAAGATTATTCCCTAGGGCCTAACCGATTGGTCTGTTTATGTTCACTCTGTGTGTGTGTGTGTGTGCGCGCGCATGTGTGTGAGAGATGCAAATACATGGAACGCAGAGCCTTAACAGTGTACGTGTGAGTGAGTACATGTGTGTCTAGCAGGTCATATGTTCCTGTTTTCACCAGTTTACACCTACACAGACAGCTGCTGCTCACATTCTGAGACGGTGTTGATAAGCATTCCTCTCCCGTGGGCTGTTCCGCTTTCAGAGCTGACTCCATTTGACCTGTGAAAGTTGACACGTGAATGATTCACCCAGTTAGGTCATTTAAATTGGCGGTTCCCCTCCTGCAGGCGGGCCAATGGTTTGAGTCACTCACTGGTGACATGGGAGATGTGGATACTATGATTGTCTCCAAGTGTCGCTGTAACTCATAAGCAACATATGACTAAGTGTCCAACTGGCCAAATTGCATAGATTTCAACATGTGCAACCAGCAGGGGATTGGAATGCTTTCCTCTTGGGTTAGTTAAGCCATGGCTATCAGACGGTGATACACAAGTGAGCATGATCTAAGTAGAAGTTTGAATGGAAACCACAGCAGTGTTAGGCTAAAGTAATCGGGAAAGTCATTAGAAATGAAGACCCCACATTCAGTATACTTATAGAGTAGTTGCGATGTGGTTCTGGGTGATGAGATTAGTTAAATTGTCATCTCACACGTGGTAATTGTACAGTTGACTGCAGATGGCATCCCAACAGCTTAGCCCTCTCTCGGAGGAAGCGTTTTGAGGCCAGTTGAGGACTGTGGGGTTGGTAGTATAGTATTTCGCTGTTAAAACATTGTTGGCTGCAGTTTCATCCAAAAGTGCTGTGTAGGTGTCAGAAGACCCATAAAGTTAAAAAATAACCTCTGGCCATATTGTTTCCATGGTAATACTATGGAAAAGCATGGGGAAGTTTTGTGAGAGAGATACAATCTCTTTACAGTGCTACCAGCCCACTCAAAAGCGGCTGCACCCCACAGCCACAAAATAACTTGAGTGGGCACACACACGACACAACACACACACACAAGTTGATCTTAAATGAATGGTTTGTTTGAAGTGATTATAGATAATGGGTAGGTGGTCCTCTGGAATGGAAGACCTATCATTTTGCTGATTGTCATTGCAGGCCTGCAGGGGAGGGTTTGTTTATGACCCTGAAACACAACCTGGAATTTACAGGCCCTTATTACCCCTCCTATGAACCCCAACCCACTTACCACCCAGATACAGAGAGGAAGGAAGGTGAAAAGAGAAGTAAAACAGTGTTTGGTACCATAAGTGTCCTAAACTGACTATGATAGTAGCTCAGTAGGTGATATGCTTCATGATTGAATTCGCCACCCTTTCAGTGAATGTTGGATGGAAATGTTACAGGATAGAATTGTCCCTCTTTGAATTAGATCCGTATCAGGCACTTCCACTGTCTGAATACTATGTTGTGTATTTTAATAGCCCACACTCACATTTGTGAGAGTTGAATTTGAATCCTCTTCAGCCAAGTCTTCTCACTGAGTCGCATGCGCGCACTGTCTATCTGATGACATAACGTGATAAAGTACCGGAGTGAGAGCCAGCTGGTGTGAACCGGGGTACCTCGAAGCCTTCTGTGGGTGTGGGTGGTGTTCTCACCTCGCAGCCAAACAGCCATATTTCTCTGCGCCGGAGGCACGCATGTGGCAGTACAACAGAGCCGAAGGTAATTGCCTGCCTGCCTTCCGGCTTGAACAGTGCCAGAGTGCAGGCTGGTCGCGATCCAACTCGGGGAGCAGAGTCAGTGTGCTCCTAGAGGCTGCTGACTGTGAGACAGCGGAGTTCGGCAACTGGCTGATCTGTGTCGCTGAAAACAACTGGGAGAGTACAATGACGCACCTGAATTTACACTTGCGCGACTTTTGGACGGTCGACTCGACATCTTTTGAGTGAGTGTTCAGTGACGGACTGCCATGACATTTAGGCTACGCATGCTGCATTTTCCGCAGTAGACTGAGTAGCATTATATGCTGTTTTATGCTGTTTTTTTTTTACAACTATGCTTGAAGTGAGTAGCCAATTGCTTTCATTATCGCCACACACACCTCTATTCTATTTCATTTTCAGGTGAGTCACATTGGAATGAACAATCACTGCTGTCAACTTGGATA
Source organism: Oncorhynchus nerka (assembly GCF_034236695.1). Taxonomy (NCBI): domain Eukaryota; kingdom Metazoa; phylum Chordata; class Actinopteri; order Salmoniformes; family Salmonidae; genus Oncorhynchus; species Oncorhynchus nerka. Next base: position 6,480,984 of record NC_088416.1, on the reverse strand, counting down.
GTTGCCTGCCTGTCCGTCCCAATGAGAATTCAGTACTTCCGGAGTGAAAAATGCCGTGTCTGTCCACAGAGAGCTGGACTGAGGTGCAGGTGGGCTGTCGTATGAAATAGGAGAAGGACTTGGTGGCCACACACATCCAATTCAGTTGTTACACACACACACACTGTCGCTCGGAGTGGCGAGACGCAGATGTGCACTCCACGGACACCCAACTCGGCACTCAACTTTTTCTCTGTGCGTGGATCTATTGAACATATATTTTCTCTTCAATGAGCTTGTGAACAAACGGAGGATAGATGTTATTTCGTGGGCTAATATATTTTTCCAAATAGCCTCAGAGGACCAGGGTTGGAATAAGTATACCCAATTGTGTTTGAGACACCTGCGTTGATTAGCCTCGCTTGGGATTTCTCTAATATGGATTATGTGCGTAATGTGGCTCAAATAGCAGAGAATGGATATTGTTTGTCGGTAAGGATTTGAATCGCCCAGTAGAGGATTGAGGAGAAGGGCAGCCTGACGATGCCGGACGCGTCTCGGGACGTGCCGGTGCATTCCTCTCCAGCAGTGGCAGCGAACGCCGAGGGAGACGAGATAGAAGTGCTGGAGAGTATCGATGTCCTTCCCGTGGCCCCAGAGGACGTAAGTCTTGAGCCATATTCATATTGTCATCAGCGATTTTCAATTTCATCCTAAAACAGATCACCCTAAAGACACCTTTTTCCCACGGTGTATTCTACACTAGCGTGTATTTTTATTTATTTAACTAGACAATTCAAATAACTCTTTTATTTACAATGATGGCCTATGTTATGTCAGAATTATATCATACTGTGTTATGGCTGTAAGCTATGAATATTACTATGCCAGCGACCATTCTCAGACAGCTTCATAGAGCATAGTCATTATATCATCACAGTCAACAATCCATTGGCTATATGTGTTCATTACAGCTAACTGAGCAGGCATAGCATGGCTACTACCATACATAACCGACGATGTCCTCAATTGTCCAATGATATTGATTCATTGAATGAAGGAAAGCCCTTGTAGGCTACCTGCTGACATCACTCCTTAATGACAGGCGTGTCTATCTGTTAAATGGCACCTTTCTCTCTGAAACCTTTTCTTTCCTCTTCTCTCTCTCTCTCTCTTTCCCTACCCGCTCCTTTCCTCTTTCCCCATCTCAGCAATGGAAATCTCTGTTCGACAAGGTATGTATCGTCGTTGTGTTACAGACTCTCTCTGTTGCATGCGCACTCATGAAGGGCGTCAACTTACCTGCCTTTTTATGTGAGGAACTGTTTGCTGTCCTAACTTTGTAACTTGTTACAAGTTAAGCACGTGCTTTTAATACTGCCGTGTTTAGTACTAGAACTGTGATTTATGAGCTGTGCTTAATCTTCGCCCCAATACTCATAGAATAACAAGTCAACTATCCTTGCCATTTATTATAATGTATAACTCCTGTCATTCCTGTGGTGGTGGTGAGTTGTGCCCTTGATGGAGAGCCAGATAAAAGAACCAAGCAGGTTGTGGTGGGTGTGTCCAAGTCCTCCGTCCATCGACCCTCCCAAATGCATTTAGAGCCATACATAATCCTGGTTACAGTTGCCGTTGCTCCGCCTGTGGCCCTGTGGGCTGTCATGTCAGCGACAAACAAGAGGTGGGTGTTATGCCCAGGCCATCAGGTTGTCCTGACAGACGGAGAACCAGACCCCCCCCTGACTCACGCACACCCCCTCTCCCACCACTCCATCCCACTGGAGCTGCCTCAACACCTGCCTTCTCCAGCCCGGCCGATGGGCCCTACACTCACTCCTGGTCCCTCAGGGGGGGACAAAGGAAGTATAATGGGTTTAGGGAGGGGGACGGGGGGGAGTCAGACTCGTGTCAGGCTCGCTCTTTCAGGCTCTGGGAGGACTGGCCGGGGACTCATGGGATTACGGGAAAAAGGGGTGGGTGGGGGGGTAGACATTGTGGACAGGCATTAAGCGGGCCTCTCAATCCACTCCCTTTATGCGGCGCGGCCTCGCTTTGAATTTCTCAAGTGGCCTTCAGACTAGACTGGAGGGGGGCGAACCAAATATAGCCTATAGAAGGGGTTGCTGTCCAGTCTGGCAGCTACAAATGCCCTTTCACTCTTTTATTCCCTCCCCCCGTCCACCTCTTAAATTACCTTCCATTTGTCATACATTGGAAATGTTGACCTTTAGGGTCACTCAGCTCCTCACAGTGGACACTATAAGGAAGATAAATGATTGGATGGTGGACCAGAAATGGGGATTTCTACTGGAAACCATTGGGTGACTGAAATAAAAGGAATAGTTGGACATTCATAAATGGAGGAATAGGCTCTGCTCGTTGGATGTTTAGCTCATAAATGGAGGAATAGGCTCTGCTCGTTGGATGTTTAGCTCATAAATGGAGGAATAGGCCCTGCTTGTTGGATGTTTAGCTCATAAATGGAGGAATAGGCTCTGCTCGTTGGATGTTTAGCTCATAAATGGAGGAATAGGCCCTGCTTGTTGGATGTTTAGCTCATAAATGGAGGAATAGGCCCTGCTTGTTGGATGTTTAGCTCATAAATGGAGGAATAGGCCTTGCTCGTTGGATGTTTAGCTCATAAATGGAGGAATAGGCCTTGCTTGTTGGATGTTTAGCTCATAAATGGAGGAATAGGCCTTGCTCGTTGGATGTTTAGCTCATAAATGGAGGAATAGGCCTTGCTCGTTGGATGTTTAGCTCATAAATGGAGGAATAGGCCTTGCTCGTTGGATGTTTAGCTCATAAATGGAGGAATAGGCCTTGCTCGTTGGATGTTTAGCTCATAAATGGAGGAATAGGCCTTGCTCGTTGGATGTTTAGCTCATATATGGAGGAATAGGCCTTGCTCGTTGGATGTTTAGCTCATATATGGAGGAATAGGCCTTGCTCGTTGGATGTTTAGCTCATAAATGGAGGAATAGGCCTTGCTCGTTGGATGTTTAGCTCATATATGGAGGAATAGGCCTTGCTCGTTGGATGTTTAGCTCATAAATGGAGGAATAGGCCTTGCTCGTTGGATGTTTAGCTCATAAATGGAGCCGTATTTCCTATATTGTGGACTAATCTTGAACAGAGCCATGTTCAAAAGTTGTGCACTATTTAGGGAACAGTTTGGGTCACAGGTAATTTGATACAGGTATACCATTTCCCATAATTCTCTGCCTTGTCATCTTGAGAGCACAAACTGTCCATCCACATCACCCAGATTGTTTAGCTGGCCCATGTGCCAACGCCTCTTTCTGTGATCTGTCCCAAATGGCTCCCTATTCCCTATGTAGTACACTACTTTAGACCAGAACCCTATGGGTAGTGCACCATTTGGGACACATACCTAAATGTCTCCCAGGCTGGTGTTTTAATCAAAGTGATGTGTGCTCTGTTCAGTACCCACACTGTCCCCTGAGAGGGCTTTGTTGCAGTGAAAGTGCTTTCTCTTCAACCAGGAAATAAGATAATAAACCTACGATAGCTCTGATTTGTGTTACCCATCTAAGATCTCTAAACATACTAGGGAATGGGGACTACTACGCACGCCAACACACACACACACACACACACACACACACACACACACACACACACACGCACACTACTAGCCTGATTAGTGATGATGGTGAAACCACTCAAGAAGAAACAGTCTGAGTATTTGTCTTGCCCTCACAGATTTTCAGCTTGTTTTGCAGGATTGGACGATGTAAGTAGGAATGTATTAAGGGCTTGTTGTTATAAATAGGATGGAACTGGAAAAATGAAACAAACAACTTGGTGTTTTCCCTTGAAAGATGACCCAAGGGATATTTGTTTTTATGACTGTGTAAAGCAGTGTGCATTACAAATGTTTTGGCGGATATTTGTTGCGTCACCTCATCCAGTTTCCTTAGTGGTTGGTGGAGAGGGAGTAGGAGCTTCTTGTGTTTCTTGCTTGTTGCGCTGTCAGATTGCTGTGTACAACCCAGACTGTGTACACACACAGCCATTATCTGGGATGGGAATGTCTCCATTAGTCACACCCATGTGACTTCCCATGGAAGTGCCCAGATGAAGTCAGCACCCGATGTGGAATATTAAGTCCGTATACTGAATGACTTAAACACAAGCTCTTAACACCCGCTTATTTGAGTCACAGAGTACATACCATAGAAATAGAATCTATAGAACAGTTCCCAGCCCTATCTACAGATGATATTCCTATGGTACAGACTGTGACTGAACCATTGACCGGTAACAGGGAGAACCTGTGTTGGAGTGCTGTGCGATAACACTTGTTCTACAGGCCCCATTCCCAGTTATTACCCCCATCTACCTTCCCTGTGTGTCCCCACAATGGCCAGTTGTCCCCACACTGCGCCCTTTGTGTTGACGTGTGCCACTGTACTGTACACACACAATCCTGCGCTGCCTGCCTCTGGCCTGTTAGGACGCCAACAGGCACGCGTCCAGAACAGAGGGAATTATGGGGATTAAGACTTATTCACATGGGCACACAGTGTACACCACAGGAGGTTGGTTGCACCTTAATTTGGGAGGACGGGGTATTTGGTAGTGGCTGGAGCGGAATGGGTGGAATGGTATCGAATACATTAATTAAACACATGGTTTCCACCAGCCTACACTGGTGGACACACATCCAGTTGTTTTGACCGGAATCCTGTCACATTACACGCTACAGTGAACTGGGGACAGGAACCAGTCAAATGCTCTTTGATCGGAGTGGGGACCCACTTGTTCTTTTTATTTATTTTAAACATTTTACCCCATTTTCGTGGTATCCAATTGTTAGTAGTTACTATCTTGTCTCATCGCTACAACTCCCTTACGGGCTCGGGAGAGACTAAGGTCGAAAGCCATGCATCCTCCGAAACACAACCCAACCAAGCCGCACTGTTTCTTAACACCAATGTGTCGGAGGAAACACCGTGCACCTGGCGACCTGGTTAGCGTGCACTATGCCCGGCCCACCACAGGAGTCGCTACTGCGCGATGAGACAAGGATATCCCTACCGGCCAAGGCCTCCCTAACCCGGACGACGCTAGGCCAATTGTGCCTCCCGGTCGCGGCCCGGCTGCGACAGAGCCAGGGCGCGAACCCAGAGTCTCTGGTGGCACAACTAGCACTGTGATACAGTGCCCTAGACCACTGCGCCACCCGGGAGGCCGACCCAGTTGTTCTTAGTGTGTGTGTGTGTGTGCATGCCTCTCAATCTGGGCTCTTTATCTCATGCTGTTGTATGTGTCAATGAGCATGTGAAGTGGCTGCCATTGACAGAATAGGAAGGCAGGCAGCCATCATTTCAGACATCTTTTGTTTAGCTCCCCTCCTTCGGTCCCCACATGGTCCAGCTGCCAGCCTCTCAACCCTCTCGTTCCTCTCCTCTCCATTGTCATGACCCAGAGGGTTGATTGTCAACAGTCCAGGTAATTGGCACTAATTGGGTTTGAGCCAAAATGGCGGCCCTGGTCTGATTGTAGGGTTTGCCGTACGTCCTCTCTCATCCCATTTCTCTCAGCATTTCGCTGTTTACTTCCTGTTAGTTCCCCAAACTTGCATCTGTGTGTGTTGATGCTGGTTTACCATACCTCCTCTGCCCCTCCCGAACCACTGTTCTCTCAGTGTTGAGGTTCTCATCCGAGAGATGGATCAGTCTATATGTAAAGCTCTACATGTAGGCTATAGTCTATCTTTTTACTTAGAGACCCAATCTGTTTGCGTCTCTCTTACTAGTCTCTAAAGGCTTTAAATACATTTCCTTATTTCCCTAATGAAAGGGAGTTCCAGTCAGTAAGTTGTGAGCAGCTCTTCTAATGTTGCGCTATAAATAGCCCCTCCCCTGCCTGTCGATACACAGATGTGCTGCTGCTTCAGTCATAATTGGCTGCGGACTGCAGTGTGTACACATGGAGAGATGAAAGATGGCAGCACAAATGAACGTGTGTCTTTTGATGGTTCAATGCTACGTACTCTACCCACATGGTGCAGGGTGGTCCCCTGTGTGTGTGTGTGTGTGTGTGTGTGTGTGTGTACAGCATATGTTTGTTTAATGTGTATTTATTTGTGTGTGTGACTGTGTGTACATACGGTATGTCCCTGTGTTTGTCTTCGATATGTTAATCTGTTAGAGGGGGTCAGCAGGGTGGAATCGATGCCAGTGAGTGGTACCTCTGTGGAGAGTGGTTGACTCTGTGTGTGACTATGTGGACGTAGGGACACTCCAGCTGTCAGTGCAGAGACCCTGTGTCCCCCCCCCCCCTCTCCCTGTTTAGCTTTTCGGACGACTTGGCTTCGGTTTCCACAGTGAAGTGGATAACATTGCTGAGGAGAGGAGACTACCCATCATCCACTTACAGGCTCTCTTAAGTTCACCGCCGCTTGAGTACGTTTACACACACACTTCAGTAGGTTACTGCAGGGGTCTGATGGGGTGACATCCTGTTAGTGACATCCTCTGGGTTTTTTGTTAACTGGAGTTATTACGCTCAGTGAAAGTTAATCCTCTTCATTTCTCTCTGACTGTGGGAGCAAGTTACATGTCACTCAAAGCTCCCAGTCTAGCCCATAGGCTGAGTACAGTAGTAGAACCTACCCTACAGTGTCAAGATTCCCCGAACTTGGGAGCGGGCGGAGGTGCTAAGCGGCTCCTATTTCAGCTTGTCACTCAGATCTATTGGGATCATAGACACTACGGTCCATTCATTCCTTATGGCTGAAACTGTGATACCTTCCCACTGGTTGTGGTTACAAGGGATACTATACTGGGAGAGTCCTCTCCTGGCAGGGACCCACCACTCTGCTCTAAATGCCTGGGGGCCTCCAGTATGTGTGGGTTTCATGCCTTTTGTGCCAAAGTCTTTCTGCTTTCTTTGTGGTTGTTGGAGTTTCTACGTTTTACTCATTGGGTTTGTGTGTGTTTCTTGTGAAAGTGTGTGTTTTGTGAGTGTATCAGGGTTCCGGACCAGTTATACTGGGGTTTAGGTAAGACAAAAAGGTGTAGTGCAGTGGTAACCAACCTTCTCTGAGCCAGGATCACTTTCTGAGTCAAAATGCAAGCTGAGATCAGATTTAGTTTTTAAACACGTCATAAAAAATGTAAGCCATGAGCCTATTAAAAACAGTTCTGTATCAATCAGGTTTGTAGTAGGCTATAGGCCCAATACATTACCACTGCATATTGGCTATGCTTTAATTGACCTGCCAACATTGGCAGATTTAGGTATGGGCGACATGGGCAGCCGACCAGTGCGGCATCTTGCCAGGCACGGCACGGGGTGACCGCACAAAAAATAGATTTTCTATCGCTCATTTGCACGTCAATGATATCATGTCACCGCGTGGGACTGTGGGTCAAATAACCTTGTTGGAGTGGGCGCCCTGATTCTAGTTGAACTAGGCAGGCTACTGCCTGGGAGGTTCCCACTCAGAAGTATGTGTTGGGGAGGGGGGGGATAGGTTAACCTCAGGTCTCCCCACTGGAAGCCCGAGGTAGGGGGAGCGGTGGAATCTATCAAATAGCGAACCTCTAACTTTGTACAGTACTAATGCAATTAGTAAAATCAGTCACTGCGAATTGCTACCAAATAAACCACAAATCATTCATAATACTGTGAATATATACTGTGGTTTCGCAGACATTTTGTTGCATTTGTATACTGTATTTTAATGCAAATTCAGGGGACCTTCTGAAATACTTTGGAGCACCCTCTGGCACTGGCCAGAATGAGGAGCCATTCTTCTCCTCAGCCACATAGGCCTCTTCAGAAATGATCTCGGAGCCTCAGGATGAGGAGCCATCTACCTCCTCAGCCATACAGTTGTCTTCACAAATGTTGTCTGAGCCTGAGGATGAAGACTCATTTGCTTCCACTTCTCCCCAGCAGGATTCTTCAGGTGTGTTTGTGGCACACGGGCACGTGTGTGTGTGTGTGTGTGTGTGTGTGCATAACATAAACAAAATTAATAATTTCCCTTTTGCAAAGTTCTAAGTTTACATATTGTAGGTAACAAGGATTTTAATTATTACTGGGTATGTATGTGGGATGTTCCATCACTATAAAGGCTGTGAATAACGTGTGTAAACTAATGCCCATGTGCTCTCCATTAGAAATGCCTGTAGCATCATCCCCACCAAATCCTGCTGCTGAGGATGAACCACTGTGTCACGCAGCCAGGCGTGGTGGGGGCGGAGTCAAGCGCAGAGAGCAGAGGAAGATGGGGGAAACCGAACTTTATTGCGGTATCCACAATTAACGCCAAAAACAACAGGCGAAGACAAGTGTCCAACCCAAAACTGGGCTAAAACAGACAGGGAACAGAACACGTAACCAACCTAGACTAACAGAAAACAAGCCCACACAAAAGCAGATGGGCCTAACAGGCCTAAATAGTCCTGAACCAAAACTCAAATAAGAAACAGGTGCAACCAATAAGACATAACAAACAGAAAAGGAAAATGGGATCGGTGTCAGCTAGTAGACCGACGACCGCCGAGCGCCGCCCGTAGGCAGGGGAGACGCCTTCGGTGGAACTTGTGACACACTGTCCACAGACCCTGCTGACTGGCCTTCAGTTCTGACTGACACAATTAAGACACAACTAGTTTGCAGAGGACCAAGTGAGGTACCACCTGACTTTGTTTTCCCAAGGAATGAGAGTGATGGAATAAGTTGCCACCACCAGTATTTCAGGAAGACCTTGGTGAGTGATGAAATAATCCCTAGTAGTTGGTTGGTGTATTCTGAAAGAAACTACAGCCTCTTCTGCTTCTGCTGCAAACTCTTTTCTAAGAAGAAAATTAATTTAGCAAACTCTGGACTGACTGGAAACATGCAAGTTCTTTGCTGACTTCATACAGCATCAGTCCAGAACACCAGAACTGCATGAAAACATGGAAAGAACTGGCGATGAGACTCACAAAAGGGGAAACAGTTGATCATCACGAGATGGCACTTATGGAGGCTGAGAGGTGTTGACACGTCTGACTGCTATTGTGTAGTCTCTGGCAATTAGAAATCTGCCACTAAGGAGACACACACACAGACATTTCCTCAGAGGTTGGACTGATGGCACAATTTGATATAGTCATGATTTGATCCGTGTCCAAAAAGGGACCTCGAGTCACACCACCAGCTACCTTGGCAACCAAATACAGAATGAACTCATTGATTTGTTGAGTAGCAAGATCATTTCAATAACGGTGAGTGACATCAAGCTGGCAAAATGATTCTCTATCATTCTAGATTGCACCTCAGCCACACTGAACAGTTTTCAGTTGGGATTAGAATTGTGTCCCTGAAGGAGGAGCCACACATAGGAACATTTGATGGGGGTTTCTGGAGGCAGAGGAGTCCACGGACCAACATTTGGCATCCCTGATTCTCAAAAGATTAGAGGAGCTAAAAATTCATTTTAAGGACTGCAGCGGACAGTCTTGTGATAACGGGGCCAACATGAGAGGCAAAAACAAAGGTGTCCAAGCCAGACTCCTGGAAATGAATCCAAGAGCTCTATTGGAGCCATGTGGGGCTCACACATTGAACCTGGTCGTGGCTGATGCTGCTAAATGTTCTGTCGATGCCACAGGTTACTTTGGCATCTTACACAAACTGTACACCTTGTTCTCAGCCTCCACACAGAGATGGGCCATCCTGAAAAAAACACGTGGACGTCACTTTGAAGATGTGGACTGAGACAAGGTGGGAGAGTAAAGTTAAGCGTGCCGAGCCACTGAGGTATCAGGCAGCAGCAGTGAGCGAGGCACTGATTGAGGTGAGGGATCAAACCAAAGACCCTGTGATAAAGATTGAGGCCCAGTCCTTGTCAGAGGAGGTGGGATCATAGCGCTTCAGCATCTGTACAGTGGTGTGGTACGACATCTTGAGCCAGATCCAACATGTGAGCAAGCTGATGCAGTCTCCCAGTGTGCATGTGGATGTTGCAGTCAGTCTTCTCGGAAAGACAGAGGGAGGTCTCAGCAGCTACAGGGCAACAGGCTTTATGACCGCACAAACGCCAGCCAAGGATATTTGCATGTAGAGGCCGTTCTACATCAAAAGAAGTCTGAGTTCCACAAAGTGGCACTTTTCATACGAATCATTTGATGAACCTTTGAGTGATGCCCTGAAGAAGCTGGAGGTGACATTTTTCAATGTCGTTGTTGATGCTGCAACCTCAGCCCTTCGGGAAAGATTTTCCACATTGGAAAATGTGCTGTCAACCTTCCAAAGTCTCTCAGATGAGGAGCTGACAGAACAATGTGAGGTATGACACTGCACCATAAAGAACAGTCAGACTTGGATGGCAGAGAGCTTGCACAGGAACTGAAGAACTTGCCTGACTTGCCATCGAAGACCATGAACCTGCTTGATCGGCTGATAATGATACATAATAATGATAAGATAATAATGAGACGGAGCTGCTCTTCCTCCCGGGGAAGGACTGCCCGTTCCATGATCTCGCCATCACGGTTGACAACTCCATTGTGTCCTCCTCCCAGAGCGCTAAGAACCTTGGCGTGATCCTGGACAACACCCTGTCGTTCTCAACTAACATCAAGGCGGTGGCCCGTTCTTGTAGGTTCATGCTCTACAACATCCGCAGAGTACGACCCTGCCTCACACAGGAAGCAGCGCAGGTCCTAATCCAGGCACTTGTCATCTCCCGTCTGGATTACTGCAACTCACTGTTGGCTGGGCTCCCTGCCTGTGCCATTAAACCCCTACAACTCATCCAGAACGCCGCAGCCCGTCTGGTGTTCAACCTTCCCAAGTTCTCTCACGTCACCCCGCTCCTCCGCTCTCTCCACTGGCTTCCAGTTGAAGCTCGCATCCGCTACAAGACCATGGTGCTTGCCTACGGAGCTGTGAGGGGAACGGCACCTCAGTACCTCTAGGCTCTGATCAGGCCCTACACCCAAACAAGGGCACTGCGTTCATCCACCTCTGGCCTGCTCGCCTCCCTACCACTGAGGAAGTACAGTTCCCGCGCAGCCCAGTCAAAACTGTCCGCTGCTCTGGCCCCCCAATGGTGGAACAAACTCCTCACGACGCCAGGACAGCGGAGTCAATCACCACCTTCCGGAGACACCTGAAACCCCACCTCCTTTCAGGAATACCTAGGATAGGATAAAGTAATCCTTCTCACCCCCCTTAAAATATTTAGATGCACTATTGTAAAGTGGCTGTTCCACTGGATGTCTTAAGGTGAACGCACCAATTTGTAAGTCGCTCTGGATAAGAGCGTCTGCTAAATGACTTAAATGTAAATGTAAATGTAAATACATGAAAGGGAGCTCTCAGAAATGTATACACATTTGTGGACTGCTCTCAGAATTTGTCTTCCTCATCCAGTGACCGTAGCTGAAGCAGAGAGAAGCTTTTCAAAGGTCCACCATGTGACAGGAACGCCTTAGTGGCCTTGTTGTCATCAGTATTGCCCATGCAATTGCTGGGCTGATTTCTTATGATGATGTAATTGATGACTTTGCATCAAGGAAGGCAAGAAAGGTCATGGTTTAGATGGCAGCTGTGCAATTTAGTTTGTGTGTTTCTTGTTTGAAGTTTTATAGTGTAATAATCAGGTTCTCTTCTTTATAAGTGTGTTATTCTATTTGTGTGATATAGGATTTGTGCAATTTAATTTATTTGTGTGTTTTTTGTTAGCAATAGGGTAATAGTGTAATAAATCGATTTATTTTTTATTTGTTTTTATATACTACAATTGGTTTCCATTTGTCTTTGTTACTACTTTATTATATTTATGAGACTTATTTTTGTATGTAAACGTATATTTATATAGTTTTAAATGTTATGATTATTTGTGTTGTTCCAAATGTCGGAATAAAAATGACTGGTGTCATGGTGCTTTTGGAGGGGTGTCGCCCAGGGAGGCATACAAGCTAGAACCGCCACTTCCTGCCAATGTTGTTCTTCTCAGACCGTTTAGAAATGATATTACAACAGTTTAGGAATATGACCACACTGGTAATATAATTGTTTTTACTTATGAGGTACAGCTGGTGAGCATAATCATTTCCTTTTTGTTTTACTGGACTGATGAGCTGCATCTGATGGTTAGTCTGAAGGAAGGGAGGGAGGGAGGGAGGGAGGGGAGGGAGGGAGGGCGCAGCGGTGAGGCAGCCTCTCACCCGACTCACCGTCCCTCCTCTCCCTCCCTCTGTGGACACAGTCTTCCATTGATGGCGAAACTCAAGTCGCACTGCATTATTTCTGCCTCATGCACCAACGTTGTTACTCCGATGACCAGCGAAAGTGAAATACTCATTGATATTAAAAAAGTCAAGCAGCTTCCTAGCGCTACAACCAGCACTACGTAAGCTTATGGAAACACTTTGCTACTCATTCATTGCAGCTGTAGTGCTGGTTGTAGCGCTAGTGGAAGTAGGGAGAACGTGCATTTCATGGCTTTTAAAAGTGTTGAACAAAGTGTTGACTGCTGAATAACAACTTAAACATGAATATACTCATAAAAACAGCAGCTCTTTGCTGTATTCGTTGACAGTCTCTCTCTAGTGATGGTTTTAAAAGTTTAGAAATCTCACAGTATCAACTTTGCTGTGTGCTCGAGGATTCTTTTTAGTCTATGGCTCGAGGAAGCTCAGATCACTGTGTCTGCAGTTATCTGATTGGCCAGCGGTAAGCCTATAAGTGCACATGATTTGCTCTCTGGGCCTGCTGGGTAGGTGGAGTTCTACCTTCAGAAACATGAAATGGTTCAAAATGGGAACACTTTGTCATCTCGGTATTAAGACTGCTGAAACAAGTGCACCGACTGCCAGGAGTGCCACTTTATATAATAAAAAAAAATATAGGAACGAAAGGCCACAGAGTTTCTAAACCCAGAGACGCAACATCGCTAGACGTCCGGGAATGTTTGAGAAGCAGACTAAGCAGACCAGGCCGGGGTTTGAGAAGTCAATGAGAGAAGTGAGAAATTCTTCCTTAGTTGTTAATATTCTCATAATCTAAATGCTCAACCTAGATTCACGCCAATGTCTTTGAACATGTTATTGCTCCAACTTCGTGAAACTGAACAACTGACACCTCTTTATTTTTGTCAAAAACAACTTAGGGCCTCCTGAGTGGCTCAGCAGTGCTAGAGGCATCACTACAGATTTGGGTTCGAGCCTGGGCTGTGTCGCAGCCGGCCGCGACTGGGAGACCCATGAGGCGGCACACAATTGGCTCAGCGTCGTCCGGGTTAGAGGAGGGTTTGGCGGGCTGGGATGTCCTTGTCCCATCGCGCTCTAGGAACTGGCGGGCTGGGAGCATGCACGCTGACACGGTCGCCAGTTGGACGGTGTTTCCTCTGACACATTGGTGCGACTGGCTTCCAGGTTAAGCGAGCAGTGTGTCAAGAAGCAGTGTGGCTTGGCAGGGTCGTGTTTTCGAGGACGCATGGCTCTCGACCTTCGCCTCTCCCGAGTCCGTACGTGAGTTGCAACGATGGGACAAGACTGTAACTACCAATTGGATATCTCAATTTGGGTTAAAAAAATAAAATAAAAAAATACTTTATATCGAAGGAGTGCCTTTGATTTGATAGCTTGCGGATGTGCAGTTTGGCACTAGACGACCATTCGACCCAACAACGTGTTTCTGCAGCTAGACTACAAGTGTGATCTGGGATTTCTATTGGAGAAGCAGGAGAAGCAGTTTTGGCCTATCTTCATACTGTACTGTCTTTGGCAAGGCTTTATCGTTGTTGTTTTTACAGAAATGTTAGGTGATCAACTAGGAATGCCTTGGTGCCCACTGGCCTAGTGAATCAGCACACACACACACACACACACACGGTCTATCTGTGACACATTCCTGCACCACAAACCCTACTGGTTCAACACCGAAGAAATGCAGGTGGACTGTTGACTCTGCAACAATAAACGGTGTGTTTACCCATCCATGTGGTGGACTGATTTGTGTATATGTGTCTGAACAATCTCCCATTCTCAAGCATTTCCCATTAGTGCCGCGTGTACAACTCAACATCTTCCAATATCAAAATCTTCTCCCTCGGTAGAAAAATTGTGTCCTTATTGAGACAGATGGTACATTGACTACACGGATAAACAGAGGCTGCAGACAAAACCTCTACAGATGTTTCTCTCTCTGACTGGTTAATGCGTAACATTGACGATGCAGCATTATTCATTTAATCACTAAACCTGTGTGTGTGTGTGTGTGTGTGTGTGTGTGTGTGTATGCCTTTAATTTAAACCTCAAACCAGTGTAACTGAATATTTCCCTTGTGTTCACCAGGCCAGGAAGCAGTCCGCTTTAAAACACCTCACGGTGTGTATCGTCTCCCTATACATTACACTAGTGTTGAAGTGAGGACAGTTTACGGTTTAGATTAAATAAAACGAGTGGCAGTCAATTCAAAGGTAATGACGTTAATAACTTTTCCTCCCACCCACAAACCTTTTCCTTCCACCCACAAACCTTTTCCTCCCACTCACAGACCTTTTCCTCCCACTCACAGACCTTTTCCTCCCACTCACAGACCTTTTCCTCCCACTCACAGACCTTTTCCTCCCACTCACAGACCTTTTCCTCCCACTCACAGACCTTTTCCTCCCACTCACAGACCTTTTCCTCCCACTCACAGACCTTTTCCTCCCACCCACAGACCTTTTCCTCCCACCCACAGACCTTTTCCTCCCACCCACAAACCTTTTCCTCCCACCCACAAACCTTTTCCTCCCACCCACAAACCTTTTCCTCCCACCCACAAACCTTTTCCTCCCACTCACAAACCTTTTCCTCCCACTCACAAACCTTTTCCTCACACTTTCCTCACACAAACTCACACTTGGTCTGTATCTTCCGTATTCTACCTCAGTAGCACTATTTCCTGCTTTGGCTGACACATCAAATCAAATGTTATTTGTCACATGCACAGGATACAACATGTGTAGACTTTAGAGTGAAATGCTTACTTACAAGCCCTTAACCAACAATGCAGTTTTAAGAAATACCTTATAAGTAAGAGAGAAGACTAGCAAATAATTAAAGAGCAGCAGTAAATAGCAATAGCGGGGCTATATTTTTTTAAATGTATTTCTTATTTCACCTTTATTTAACCAGGTAGGCCAGTTGAGAACAAGTTCTCATTTACAATTGCGACCTGGCCAAGATAAAGCAAAGCAGTGCGACAAAAATGACCACACAGTGTTACACATGGGATAAACAAACGTACAGTCAATAACACAATAGAAAAATGTATATACAGTGTGTGCAAATGTAGTAAGATTAGGGAGGTAAGGCAATAAATAGACCATAGTGGTGAAATAATTACAATTAGCATTAACACTGGAGTTATAGCTGTGCAGATGATAATGTTCAAGTAGAGATACTGGTGTGCAAAAGAGCAAAAAAATAACAATATGGGGATGAGGTAGTTGGGTGGGCTATTTACAGATGGGTTGTGTACAGGTGCAGTGATCGGTAAGCTGCTCTGACAGCTGATGCTTAAAGTTAGTGAGGGAGATATAATTCTCCAGCTTTGGTGATTTTTGCAATTCTTACCAGTCATTGGCAACAGAGAACTGGAAGGAAAGGTGGCCAAAGAAGCTGTTGGCTTTGACCAGTGAAATATACCTGCTGGAGTGCGTTCTACGGGCGGGTGTTGCTATGGTGACCAGTGAGCTGAGATAAGGCGGGGCTTTACCAAGAAAAGACTTAGATGACCTGGAGCCAGTGGGTTTGGCGACGAATATGTAGCGAGGGCCAGCCAACGAGAGCATACAGGTCGCAGTGGTGGGTAGTATATGGGGCTTTGGTGACAAAACAGATGGGGGTACCGGTACAGGGGTACCGGTACAGAGTCAATGTGCGGTGGCACCGGTATTGAGGTAATTATGTACATGTAGGTGGAGTTATTAAAGTGGCTATGCATAGATAATAACAGAGAGTAGCAGCAGTGTGGTGGAGGGCAATGCAAATAGTCTGGGTAGCCATTTGATTAGCTGTTCAGGAGTCTTATGGCTTGGGGTTAGAAGCTGTTTAGAAGCTTCTTGGCGGTAGCAGAGAGAACAGTCTGACTAGGGTTGCAGGAGTCGTTGACAATTTTTAGGGCCTTCCTCTGACACCGCCTGGTATAGAGGTCCTGGATGGCAGAAAGCTTGGCCCCGGTGATGTACTAGGCCGTACGCACTACCTCTGTAGTGCCTTGCGGTCGGAGGTAGAGAAGTTGCCATACCAGTCAGTGATGCAATCTGTCAGGATGCTCTCGATGGTGCAGCTGTAAAACCTTTTGAGGAACTGAGGACCCATACCAAATCTTTTCAGTCTCCTGTGCCCTCTTCACGACTGTCTTGGTATGCTTGGACCATGTTAGTTTGTTGGTGATGTGGACGCCAAGGAACTTGAAGTTCTCAACCTGCTCCACTACAGCCATGTCGATGAGAATGGGGGTGTGCTCAGTCCTCCTTTTCCTGTAGTCCACAATCATCTCCTTTGTCTTGATCACGTTGAGGGAAAGGTTGTTGTTCTTGCACCACACAGTCAGGTCTCTGACGACCTCCATATAGGCTGACTCATCATTGTCGGTGATCAGGCCTACCACTGTTGTGTCATCAGCAAACTACCCTCCGGCGCCATCTTACATTGTAGCCTATGTGATAATTACAGAGATCCGTTTTCTCATTGCAACCAATGCAGTTTTTCTGTTCCCTAACTCCTCACTCTTCATATGGGAGCGAAGAAACAGTTATCAAATGGCACCCTATTCCTTACATAGTGCATTACCACCAATGGACCCTGGCCAAAAGTAGTGCACTATATAGGGAATAGGGTGCCATTTGGGAAGCATTTTAATCTGCTGGGGAGCTAAAGATATAGCATGAGAAGTTAATAGTAATAGAACACTGTAGTTTTTAGAATAGAATAACGTATTCTATACTTACTCATGTTTATTTCTCTCCTTTAAACTCTAGCGTCGAGCAATCCCGTATCCGGGAGCGTAATCATAGCCTCAAGCTCATTACCATAACGCAACGTTAACTATTCATGAAAATCGCAAATGAAATGAAATAAATATATTGGCTCACAAGCTTAGCCTTTTGTTAACAACACTGTCATCTCAGATTTTCAAAATATGCTTTTCAACCATAGCTACACAAGCATTTGTGTAAGAGTATTGATAGCATAGCATTAAGCCAAGCATTCAGCAGGCAACATTTCCACAAAAACAAGAAAAGCATAAAAAAAAAAAAAAAATCCTTTGAAGAACTTCGGATGTTTTCAATGAGGAGACTCTCAGTTAGATAGCAAATGTTCAGTTTATCCAAAAAGATTACTTGTGTAGGAGAAATCGCTCCGTTTTGTTCATCACGTTTGGCTAAGAAAAAATCAGAAAATGCAGTCTCTACAACGCTGAACTTTTTACCAAATTAACTCTATAATATCGACAGAAACATGGCAACGTTGTTTAGAATCAATCCTCAAGGTGTTTTTCACATATCTATTCGATGATAAATCATTCGTGGCAGCTGTGTTTCTCCTCGAAGCAAACGAAAAATACACGCAGCTGGAGATTACGCAATAATTGCAACGGAGGACACCAAGCGGCCACCTGGTAGATGTAGTCTCTTAAGGTCAATCTTCCAATGATTTGCCTACAAATACGTCACAATGCTGTCGACACCTTGGGGAAACGACAGAAAGTCTAAGCTCATTCGTGACCCATACACAGCCATATAAGGAGACATTGGAACACAGCACATTCAAAATCTGGGGCACTTCCTGTATGAAATTTCATCTTGGTTTCGCCTGTAGCATTAGTTCTGTGGCACTCACAGACAATATCTTTGCAGTTTTGGAAACGTCTGAGTGTTTTCTTTCCAAAGCTGTCAATTATATGCATAGTCGAGCATCTTTTCGTGACAAAATATCTTGTTTAAAACGGGAATGTTTTTTTATCCATAAATTAAAAGAGCGCCCCCTATATCCAAGAAGTTAACTGGACTTCCATTGTCCTACCAAGAGTTGCTGTCTGAATATCTTTATACCTCCGCTTGATGCGCAGTTCATTCACCTTGGAAGAAAAAGCAAAGTGGCAACTGACAGCAGAATTGACTTTTCTCTCTTTCGAATTCTCTGCAAAGTCTTGGAGCATTGTGGAGGTCTCAGGTCTGTTATTCTGGGAAGCCGTCTCAGTCCCCCCTCTTGTTTTGTCATCGTCATGGTCACCTCGTCGGCTGAGTACATGCCCAAGGTGATCGACAGACAGTGCTTAGCTTTCACTTGGACCGCCGGGCCGTCTCCTCTTACATCTCTCTGTCTCCATCTCTCTCTGTGCCTCTCTTCCCCCCCCCCCTCTCTCTCTACACATCGCATCACTGATGTGAACTAGCCACCAACAGGAATTGCTTAGTATTCACAACTCCAGTGTTATGGTGTGGAAGCGTTCTGTTAGCGTGAGGCAGCTTGATGTACAACTACACCCCCTGGACAGAGCGCTCGTCTGTCACAGGGCCTCATGGTTTGACTGAAAGGTGTCTCTAATGGTACAGAGGTCATGCACCATTGCGTGCAGGAGCTCTGCACTGGCCTATCTAACAAAAGGGCATTAACTGCTCACTGAGTGTAACTGATAAAAATGTCTTGAAAGTATTTTCATTGTTCAGCCTGAGTTGTAGGCAGATCACTGACCACATCTGTTGTCTTTCTATAAGGTCATGTTTTATTCATATTGACCCTGACCTCTGACACGGCAGTTGCTGCTGCCTTCCTCCGTACACCCACTGGAATACGTTTCCATGATTTTGTTTGTGTTCATAAATGTAAGTATTCAGACCCCTTGACTTTTTCCAGATTTTGTTATGTTACAGACTTATTCTAAAATTGATTAAATTGTTTTCTTCCCTCATCAATCTACACAATACACCATGATGACAAATCTAAAACAGATGTTCAGACATTTTTTAGAATAAAAAAAAGATAAATCATATTTACATAAATATTCAGATCCTTTACTCAGTACTTTGTTGAAGCACCTTTGGCAGCGATTACAGCCTTGAGTCTTCTTGGGTATGAAGCTACAAGCTTGGCACACCTGTATTTGGGGAGTTTCTCCCATTCGTCTCTGCAGATCCTCTCAAGCTCTGTCAGGTTGGATGGGGAGTGTTGCTGCACAGCTATTTCCAGGTCTCTCCAGAGATGTTCGACCAGGTTCAAGTCCAGGCTCTGGCTGGGCCACTCAAGGACATTCAGAGACTTGTCCCAAAGCCAGTCCTGCATTATCTTGGCTGTGTGCTTCGGGTCATTGTCCTGTTGGAAGGTGAACCTTCACCTCAGTCTGAGGTCCTGAGCGCTCTGGGGCATCAAGGATCTCTCTATACTTTGCTCCATTCATCTTTCCCTCGATCCTGACTAGTCTCCCTGCCTCTTAAAAACATCCCCACAGCATGATGCTGCCACCACCATGCTTCACCGTAGGGATGGTGCCAGGTTTCCTCTGGATGTGACTCTTGGCATTCAGGCCAAAGAGTTCAATCTTGGTTTCATCAGACCAGAGAATCTTGTTTCTCAAGGCTGTCATCCTGGTAAGCGTGTAATTGGAAGCATCTGAGAGCCTGGGAACTGTGGATTGCTTCCTGGTTTACTAGCTTTACCGCAGAGGCACCGACGTATGTACGTAGTGCACTTTATTTGGCCAGAGGCCTATGGACCATGGTCAAAAATACGACACTTTATGGAAAAGAGTGCAATTTGGGACGTTGTCACATAATAAGAACTGGAATGTCTAATCAAGGTTGCTGTCAAGGAGTTGCCTTGAAAGTGTCAATATGAGTTTTGAATATGAGGTCTGATATAAAGTTTTGTGGTCTTCGCTTCTATGATAGTTTGAATATTTTAGGTCTACCGTGACAGTTTGATTATGACGTTTTGAGGAGAATGTGTCAGCCAAGAGGATCTTTCACACCAACGCTACAGATGAAGGGATGCCTTGCGTGTTGCTTGGACATTGTGCTCTTTCCTTTTACATAATAGAAAAGTGTTTTTTTGTGGGAAAAGCCTGACAGATATATGTCCTCGATTGAAAGTTTGGGCACAAGGCCGTCTTTCATTTCAGGGTTTGTGGCACTCATCTTCTCATGTTATCCTCAGCCTCTTCCCAATGTATCTGTGAGAAAATGAAACCAGTCACGAAGATCATCATTTATCTTGGACTTTTATGAAATTCCTGGGTCTTTAATATGAGAGGCTAAGTGGTTGAACCTCATGCTGCTATAGCCCACAGTGACCTCTGGCAGGCTAGCTGTGGAGACCTTCAGCCGTTCTGGTGGTTGTCTATAGGTCATAACTCTGCTGAGCCCCATGGAGGTTAGAACCATTAGCATACTCCAACTTTTCTCCCCTTTAAGTTGCCTTTCTGGAAGTTTCTTTAAACCTCTGGGCCAAAGTTTTGCTCCCTTTTACCTTTTAAAGGAGAGGCGTTCTGGTGGGAGAGAGAAGGAGAAAGTGCTCTGCGCTCCCTGACCTTTTGGGATTATGGTAATAGGATTATGAAATAGAGGGTGATCCACACCGCAGCAGGGCTCTCAACCAGGCCACCACAGATCAGGAGACTGACTGACTGGCTTATTGTTATGGGTGGAGAAAAAGCCCCAGGTGGACAAGCAGTCACCACCACCAGGGCTGTGATAGACGGCATCTGTTTCCCCCAGTTGATGTTGTTTTCCCTTTCTCCTCCTCTGCGGCTTTATCCAGGGGGGGCAGTGTTGCTTGAGATGTCGACGGACAGTTGAAGGCTCCCACTCCCTGCCCAGATGGCAACCTTGAAAATGTCACAGACAGAGGACCCCACCCCACCCACCCCGATCTCCACCTCCATCGCCCCCCAATCCCAATTCCAAACCTTCTCCTACATTTTTGTAGAATTTAAATCAGGCCCCCCTGAGGGCAGCCCCGGGCCGGGTCCATTTCCCCATTAAAGACCATAAATCTCTATGGTGAATGGAGCCGCCGCCCCCTCATAAAAAGGGGTCAGTTTAGGGCGCCCCCGAGAAAGAAGGACTGAATAGAGAGAAAAATAGACAGACAAGGCTCCAAAAATAAATGTTTCTCCCTCTTTTTGTTCCCCCGTTCTCGGGAACAGCCTCCAAATGGCCTCTGACGGTGGTTCCTGTAAATGAGGGCTGGTAATGAGGGTTTCTCACCCCAATGTTATGTGGAGATTTGTCTGAAGAGTTTTATGGCCTCCTGTCTTTGTCTCTGTGCTGACCTGCCCATGCCCTGTGTCTGAACAACATGGACTCTCCATCACCCTCTTTCTTATTCCACAACTTTTCTTTTGTATGTGTGTGGGTGTGTTTCACCAAGACTGAATTTGTGTCTCCTGGCATGTATGCGTGTTTGTTTGTGTGTGTGTGTGTGTGTGTGTGAGAGAATCAGTCATCACGTGTATATGTGTGCATATTCCACACACTCCTTTCAGACTCAGGCGACTGGAGGGTAAACTGTGAATTTGCCCACATGCTAGGGAACCTGCGGAGGACCACTCACCCAGCTGTCTGCTGTGTTAATCCCTGTTACGACAGGAGCCCTCCTTTCTCTCTGTTCCCCCTCTGTGGTACCCCAATTTTTAGACACACACACACACACACACACACCGGTCTCTAGAGCCCAGCTAACAGCCAGGCAGGAGTTTGTTACATTTCAGCCCCCAGCCTCTTTGTTTTGTTGTTGCTACAGAGCAGCATCTGTCTAAGCCTTTTGATACTACTGTACTCCATTTTACACTAGGCCTGCAGCCCTTGTGTGTGTGCCTGTCTGTGTGTGTGTGTGTGTGTGTGTTGTTTAAGGCCTCAGCCCCCGTAATTGAACCAGGGACATGTCTCAGTGCAATAAGACGGTAATTAAGTCTTGGTGCAGTCAGGGTTTTGAGAGGAGGAGGAGGAGGACAAGGAGTGGGCGAAATGTCGTCTCACTCCCAGTAATAGATCTTGGCTGCCTTTAGATGTACAGGTTGGGGCTTCTGGTTGGAAATAGTGGATGGATCACATACTGAACAGATGAATTCATGTTCTACTTGTTGATGAGGCCTATTAACGCTGTTAAATCCCTGCTTGTGTCGGTTGCCGACCCAGCTACACTGGATGATTACAGCCAGGCGATGATGTGATTGGATCAGAGGGCATGACTTGTTCAGCTATAGGTGTGATATATGAGTGTGGTTCAGGGTTTGAGGAAGACCAATCAAGATGTGGGAGTGTTTCAGGGACATTACATTTGACATTTTTTTGACATGTTATTCATTAAGCAGATGCTCTTATCCAGAGCAAACGTACAGGAGCAATTCGGGTTAAGTGCCTTGTTCAAGGGCACATCGGCATTTTCCCCCACCTAGTTTACTTGGGTGTTCGAATCAGCGACCTTTCGGTTACTGGCCCAACGCTCTTAACCGCTAGGCTACGTAACGGCCAGAGAGTAGTGTAATACCAGAGACTCTGACATCTCAACCTCTCTCCATAGGGAGGGACTTGTACCTGGCTGTGATCTGTCCCTCAGGGTGAAGTTATCACATGTTCAAGTAACATGGCAGTGTTGCTAGGTTACACACTTCGGGTGGCGGGGTGCGACAGGCTGTGCTAATTTGTGGCGGCAAGCCTGGAGCCTGATGAGAGTGATCTGATGAATGAGAGACCCTAAAATGCTGTCAGTCCGACACACACACACACACACACACACAGACAACCCACTGCTAAAAGACCAACTGGGCGAGGCGACACACACCCAGCCAGCATCCATTACCCCAGACAGAAAGGCACGTCACTCACCCCATCCGCTAGCAGCATAACCCAAAACAGGACTACCCAAAAACCTCTAGCCTGATCCAAGATCTGTTTCTGCGGTCTTGCCAACTAATATATGGTCATCAGGCATAACGACACAAACAGATCTGGGACCAAGCTAATCAACCGATGTACTACCCTTGTACAGCTCTGAGAGGAAAGAGAAAGATCACAGGTGCATGGTCTGAAAAACCATTTCAGCCAGTAAATTGGACTGTATGCAGAGTTATGAATCCTATCAGCCCTTTTTGTGCTTTTAAAGAGATTCAAATGAAAGAGGGAGGAGAGTGAACGAGTTCACCTGGAGAGAGAAAGCAATCCCCAGGCCACGCTAATCTATCTCTATTCACTTCCCATCCAGCCAGGCAATAAAGAAGATCATGATGCTGTGTGTTTGTAGCCGGGGACTGTCTGTCTCTCCTCCTTTCATCAGGGGCCGGTAGGAATGGATAGAATACTGAAGGGGGAAGGAGATTGGTGGACTATACTGTCAGACACTGTATCCTTCTCCTAGGTCGTGTTCATTAAAGCACATCGTAGCAAAACAACCCCATGTGGTCCCTCCATGTTTTACTCCGTTTTCTTCCATCTGGTGTGCTAACACAGTTTGACCTGACATTTCCCACACGACAGGTCCTAGACACAGTCCTCTTCCATTAAATTAACCCATGTTCAATAGACAGAAAATCCTTGTCTCCCACACACACTGTCCTTTCCTCGCTCGCTCTCTCTCGCTCTCGCTCTCTTTCTCGCTCTTTCTCGCTCTCTCTCGCTCTCTCTCTCGCTCTCTCTCTCGCTCTCTCTCTCTCGCTCTCTCTCTCTTTTTCCTTTTTTCTCTTGACAATTATTCCATTGTACCCCAGAACCCCAGTCAAAGACAGAAAAGTGCTGAAGGGTGGGCACTTTAACTTTGTTATTTTCCCGCTCATTGTGTGAAGAGATGATTATGGCAGAAGGAGAGTGGACCCAAAACCACTTTCCTTTGATGTAGAAGAGAAAAGGTACAGGAGGAGAGAGAGAGAAGACTTAGAGTAACCACTCGTTAAATATGTAGGCTACACTCTTAGGAAAAAAGGGTTCCAAGAGGGTTCTTCAGCTGTCCTCATGTGAGGACCCTTTTTGGTTCCAGGTAGAACCCTCTGTGGAATTTTTTTTTTACATGGAACCCAAAATAGTTCTATCTAGAACCAAAAGGGTTCTACCTGGAACCAAAAAGGGCTCTTTAAAAGGCTCTGTGATGGGGACAACCGAACAACCTTTTTAGGTTCTAGATAACCTTTTTTACCAAGAGTGTACACCCTTAGTAGAAGTCATGAGGTGTTTTAGAATGGAGGGGGTGGGTGGGGGCTAGGTGGGGATCTTGGAAAGGTTTGGTGGATGGGATGTTAGGATGGTGGGTTTTTCATGCTGTTCGGGTGAGAGAATGAGGAGTCTTTTCTCTCCCATATCTTTGTTTAACCTCCCACCTGCAGTATGAGAAAGTCTTAAGTAGCATTGCTGTGGTTTCCACACGTTGCTTTATACTTGGACTAAAATAGTTGCACATTGTCTACATCTCTTTTATGAAAGAACATTCTCCTTCCCTAAAGGAAAAGCATATTCTTACCTCAAAAAACTAAGTTCTTACTTTAGTCATTGTAGATGTCAGTGTGCCGCCGTAGACTCTCTGACCTGTCATCAGGGATCTGTGGACTCAGGCCTCATATTAACTAGCTCACTAAGGTGGATACAGCGTTGTACACAGGAGGATAATACGACTCACATCGAGACACAGTCATTTATCACCTCATCTATTTTTACCTCTATTCTCACTCTCCCTCCCTTCTTTTAACGAGTGAACCTCCTCACAGACAGACAGACAGACCTTCCCTCCTGTCCTCTATGGATTACCACAGTCTCTTAGTGAGTGTGGACTTGCGTTATCGGACATTGGCATGGCATTTGAAAGGCTATTAGTGTCCTGTCGAACCATTAGTCATCGCTCAAGTCACCGTGGGGTAGGAGGTCCGCGAGCCTGGTCGTGACACGCATGGCTAACAGGGCTCTATTTGAGCCAGACGCTGACCTTTCCGCCGAGACGTTTGGCGACGGGAGAGATGATGTCTGGGTAATTGACAGTCTGGAGACGATATCCTTCTCCTAGATCCACTTCATTCTGCTAATCAATCATCAGCAGCTGCGCTGATGGTAATACTGATATATTGGCGCTGATTGGATGCAAGACAAATATACTGCCTTCTGATTGGATGAAGTACTAACATATCGGCGCTTATTGATTAAAAGACTAATGTTAGCACTGATTGGCACTGATTGGAAAAAGTGCTGATATATAGGCACTGATTGGATGAGATGTTAATACATTGGCACGGATTGGACCAAATTATTAGACTGATATATTGGTTCTGCCAAGCTCCATTTGTTGGTACCAACAGTGAATCGATGTGAATCTATCCCGCAAATGAGCTTGAATGGAGCTTTTAGCTTTGAACTGTGCAACTTTGAAAGTTGGTGTATTACAACAAATAGCATGCACACACACACACACACACTGAAAAGAACAACACTCCCCTCATCTCCTATTGTGTGGTGCTTGGAAAGCTCCTCTCCTTGAGATATGAAAAGCACTGTTCTGTTCTGCAGAATTGACTCCCTATGTCGAAATCGTGCCTGACGCACATTCTTGTACCCCATCAGTGTCTGAGACAGCCAGCAGCTGTCAAAACACAACCTTTTGCTACGTCGACTTAACTTGGAGTGTGAAGTTTGTGTCAGATCTGGTCTGGTGAACACAGATCCAAGTTCTTACAAACTGCCCAGCTTTCCACAGACAATCATAGCCTCTACGTTCCATTCATACCACCCAGTCTGACTGAAGAAAACATATTTTCTTTCCGTTGTCTTATGGTTTGGATGAGACATCTTTACGTGGTCTTGTGGTTTGGATGAGACATATTTACGTGGTCTTGATGAGACATCTTTACGTGGTCTTGATGAGACATCTTTACGTGGTCTTATGGTTTGGATCAGACCAACGGCGGAGGGATTAGAGTCAGATATTAGTGCAAGATGGGAAACACTGACACACCACACATCATGTTCCCATTGACAGCAGGACTACCTTCCATCATTTTTTTTGGTGCCACCCAATCTTGTCTGTAGGACTGTCTGGGGTGACTCTCTGGACCCAGTTGCCAGTCACAGCCATGACCCTTCAACCCTGGCTGTCAGGTCCTAGCCACACCCCTTTTGTCCCCTTCCCAGCCCACTTGCAAGCTGCTGTCTGCACTCAAGCTGAACTAGTCTCCTAGACGACAACGAGGAGAGAGTAAGCGCCATGTTTCTCACTGGTCTTTGGAAGTACAGATCAACTCGTGGTGTTGTATAGCCAGCCAATGGGAGTAGTGATGTAATCTAGCATTAGTGTTGCCTCAGCTGTAGATTGCGATGTTTGTGTGTGATATGTGTGCGTGTGAGAGAGAGACTCGGATTAGGCAGATATCACACAGGAAGGGCCCCTTGCTGGTGTCAAGGTCACTTAGAAACCCTGAATTAGCATTCGAATGGCAGTAGAGCCACAGTGTGTGTGTATGTTTGTGGGCGTGTGCGTGCATGTGTGAAGAGACATAGAATATGGGGATTGAAGGCCCCCCTCTTTAGTCATGGACCACCCTACCCCCTGCCTCACACCATCCCTTTTCATCTTTCCCGAAAACCTTTGAGTCACAGGATCGTCCCTTTTCCCATCTGTCAGCTGACCCCTTTAACACCCCAACCTACAGAGTCAAACCCCTAACAGTGGTGTATGGGCCTAAGAGAACTATATACTGAACAAAAATATAAGCGCAACGTGCAACAATTTCAAAGATTTTAGTGAGTTACAAGTTCATATAAGGAAATCAGTACATTTAAATAAATACATTAGGCCCTAATCTATAGATTTCACATGACTGGGAATATAGATATGCATCTGTTGGTCACAGAAACCTAAAACAAAAAAAAAGGAAAGGGGTGTGGATCAGAAAACCAGTCACTGTCTGGTGTGACCACCACCTCATGCAGTGCGACACATCATTACCCCACTGCCACCATGGGGCACTCTGTTCACAACGTTGACATCAGCAAACCTCTCGCCCACATGAGGCCACACGCATGGTCTGCGGTTGTGAGGCCGGTTGGACATACTCTAAAGCACCGTTGGAGGAGGCTTATGGTAGAGATATTAACAATAAATTCTCTGGCAACAACTCTGGTGGATATTCCTGTAGTCAGCATGCCAATTGCACTCTCCCTCAACTTGAGACATTTGTGGCATTGTGTTGTATTTCAAAACTGCACATTTTAGAGTGGCCTGTTATTGTCCCCAGCACAAGGTGCACCTGTGTAATGATCATTCTGTTTAATCAGCTTCTTGATATGCCACACCTGTCAGGTGGATGGATTATCTTGACGAAGGAGAAATGCTCACTTAACAGCGACGTAAACAAATTTGTTCACGAAATTTGAGAGAAATAAGCCTTTTCCTACGTAAGGAGCATTTCTGGGATCTTTAATTTCAGCTCCTAAAACATGGCACCAACACTTTTCATATTGCATTTATATTTTTGTTCAGTGTACATCTGCCGCTCACTTAAATCACTCACTCCGTGTGTGTGTGTGTGTGTGTGTGTGTGTGTCTCCGTGAGTGATCTAATAGTAAATGTAGCCAAGTGAAGAGTGCTGTTGGAACCCACACACTCCTCTCCATCTCCCTCAGGGAGTCAGATCCTATCAGTCTCCATGACTGGAGAAAGCGATCATTACAATCACATCCCTTACCAGGAGAGATGGGATAGTGAGAGAGAGTGTGTGTGTGTGTGTGTGAGAGAGAGAATAACAGCCCTGAGACACTCCTGTCCTTCCCAGTGTTGCTCTGTAATTAGCAGAGAGAAACAAGCTTCTCCCCCACCAGTCTAGTAGCTTTTAATTAGACCAGCTAATTGGATCATGTCAAGGGAGCACTCTACCTTTGTGTTTGTTTGTGTGTGTGTGAATTCGTTTGTTTGTGTGTGTGTGAACTCGTTTGTTTGTGTGTGTGTGAACTCGTTTGTTTGTGTGTGTGTGAACTCGTTTGTTTGTGTGTGTGTGAACTCGTTTGTTTGTGTGTGTGTGAACTCGTTTGTTTGTTTGTTTGTGTGTGTGTGAACTCGTTTGTTTGTGTGTGTGTGAACTCGTTTGTTCGTGTGTGTGTGACTCCCAGTCCCATGATCCTGCAGCATGTTCAGCTGCCTGCCCCTCACCAGTTCTTCATCTATCAACAGTGAGCTACTCATCATGATCCATGGCATAATGAACATGTGTATTAATGGCCCACTGCAGCAGACACTTCTAGGCTGTGTCTCAAACGGCACCATATTCCCTATATAGTGCACTACTTTTGACAGGGGTGGACTGGGATGCAGAAATTGTCCCTGGCAACAAACCGGCCCATTTTGTTCCCTTGAGGCCCCAGATGGCCAATCCGCCCCTGACTTTTGACCACGACCTATAGGGCTCCTGTCAAATGTAGTGCACTACATAAGGAATAGGGTACCATTATGGAGACTAAGGGCCTACAGATAAATATATTCCCTATAAGTTAATGCGTTTCTAATTCTGTATGACCTTACTGTGTAGGTGTTATCCTACGGCAGTATAATTCATTGCATGCCTTGAGTGATTGAGCTGGTGAGGCCGATCGAGGGTCACATAAAGCATTCCGATCTCTTATCGTTTCATGTAGCTACTGTAGACGATGTCATTAAGTTGAAGCCCATAGGATAGGGTAGAACCCTCCACTAGAATAGAACGTAGATCATATGCTTCTTCAGCTTTTGTAAAGCTGGATAGAGAAGACATTTGGACTTTTCCGGTGGATGGTGTCTTGTGAAACTTTCACAAGCCTTGAGCGAACAGCTGGCCTAATCACCGGTTAAAGGTCCTCACCCATCAGAGTACAGGAAGCCCCCAAAGGAAACATAGATTCACTAATGGCCTCCCTCAGCTCCACAGCAGTCTTTTGGCATCTCTATGCGGGGACATTTAGTGCCGTAACACCGCAGTTCTGTGAATTGTGAACCCCTGCTCTCAGGGTAATGCGCGTTATTAGTGATTTTTTTGTTTGTTGCCTAAATATCAACTAACCACATACCAATTTGAGAGCAACCAGGAGCACAAAACTGAGTTGTCAGTTGTCTTTTCCTATTGAACGTCATTATCCTACATCATTACCCAACATTATCCTACACTCCAGTTAACCGCTCTCCTTTGAGGTGGTGGTCACTGTTCCAGAAAATGCCTCACGGGTTTATCTCAGCGCAGGGCAGGGGGCCTGTTGGACAGTGACCCATGTTAGTTCAGGTCAGAGGTCACTAGATGAGTGGAGCAGCTTCCTCGGGGTGAGGTTAGGGATAAGGGATGTGGTAGAGTCGTTATATCAGGGTTGACTGGTTTACAATCACTCCAACGTGTCTGTAGCTGCTTGAACACTCTACTGTTTGTTAAGGTGGCTGGAGGGCTAACAGAATCACATTTCCCACGTGCTGGATGGATTCATCTGTTTGATTAATATTGCAAAGATGTTAGATCTAAATAGCTTGGGGGAAGGACCTTGTGGTCGGCTCATACAGAGGGAAAAAGGTTGCTCAAAATCCGACTTGAACCAATGATATTTCAGACTGTTCCTGTGGGCTGTTAGGCTTGGTGGACTCCCTAAACTCTCCATGGCTGCTGCCTCAAGCTTCTTAATATGCAGCATTATGAAAATGAGGCTAAAGGCCCAGCCTAGTGTTGTCCCCAATCTTCTCTTCTCCCTTCCCTTCCCCTCCCTCCTCTTCTGCCATCTCCTCTCATCTCCTCTACTTTCCTCTCCTCTCCTCAGCCCTTCAAGCTAGGCTATGGAGTAGCCCAACTGGCAGGATTATGTTCCCTCGTGCGTGTGCATGTATCAAATAAAGGCCTTTGTCTGCATAATACTATCATTGGTCGGGGGAAACAAAAATCTGTTGGGTTTGTCTCACACCCCAAACCCCTTTATTATGCCCAAAACAACCCCCATGGTCAGGAGGAATCAGTAGCATGTCCTGGTTTAGTTTATATTACATCTTGTGTGGAGATTGACATTTGAATATGGACAGCACAACATAATGATATGTCCCTGTGTGTGTATGCCACGGTGAAAACCCAAGGAAGCCTGGAGTAATTCCATACTCAAAATAATTCCAAATGTTGAAGAAGTACCCACGTTTCACTCTGTCATCATCAGTGCGTAAAGATGAAAACCCAAGGAAGCCTGGATGTAATTCCATACTCAAAATAATTCCAAATGTACCAGCGCAAAGTGCAAGAAGTGCTAAACAAAAAAGAACACACGTTTCAGCGTCTGTCATCATCAGTGCTGTTCCCGTATTCTAATGTCTGTCATCATCAGTGCTGTTCCCGTATTCTAATGTCTGTCATCATCAGTGCTGTTCCCGTATTCTAATGTCTGTCATCATCAGTGCTGTTCCCGTATTCTAATGTGTTCTAATGTCTGTCATCATCAGTGCTGTTCCCGTATCAGTGCTGTTCCCGTATTCTAATGTCTGTCATCATCAGTGCTGTTCCCGTATTCTAATGTCTGTCATCATCAGTGCTGTTCCCGTATTCTAATGTCTGTCATCATCAGTGCTGTTCCCGTATTCTAATGTCTGTCATCATCAGTGCTGTTCCCGTATTCTAATGTCTGTCATCATCAGTGCTGTTCCCGTATTCTAATGTCTGTCATCATCAGTGCTGTTCCCGTATTCTAATGTCTGTCATCATCAGTGCTGTTCCCGTATTCTAATGTGTCTATTTCATCATCAGTGCTGTTCCCGTATTCTAATGTGTCTATTTCATCATCAGTGCTGTTCCCTAATGTATTCTAATGTGTCTATTTCATCATCAGTGCTGTTCCCGTATTCTAATGTGTCTATTTCATCATCAGTGCTGTTCCCGTATTCTAATGTGTCTGTGCTGTTACCCGTATTCTAATTTCATCATCAGTGTGTCTTATTTCATCATCAGTGCTGTTCCCGTATTCTAATGTGTCTATTTCATCATCAGTGCTGTTACCGTATTCTAATGTGTCTATTTCATCATCAGTGCTGTTACCGTATTCTAATGTGTCGATGTCATCATCAGTGCTGTTACCGTATTCTAATGTGTCTATGACATCATCAGTGCTGTTCCCGTATTCTAATGTGTCTTTCCTATGTCTAATGTGAAGCCCTCAGAAGGACGAGGGGAAACAGGGTCTTCTTGGGGGAAAGGGATTGGGTAAACCGTGCATGAAATTTCCGTTAGGCCCCCATTGTTAAGGAGGGGTTCCCCACATCACACTCGTCCCTTCATGCCAGTGAGCCTGTTGACTGCAGAGTGTGAACTGGAGTATGAAGGGCTGGATGTGGAGCTGGTGTGTGGGAATGTGTATGTGTGGGTCTTAGTGACAGTGTGTAGGCATGTGAGAGAGGGTGTGTGTTAGTATCAGTTTGAGAGAGAGTTGTAGGAGTGTGTGTCTAAGAGAGGTGGGGGTCTGAGATCTGAATGTAGGCTAAAATGGGGTATGGGGCTGGGTTGTATTGTAGGGGGTGAGAACAGGGGGTTTAGGGGGTGGGGGTTCAGTATGGGACTGTAATCCGTCAGAGGGGTAAACAAGCTCCCATTCTGGACCAGACAGTCTGGTAGATACAGACAGAGAGCAGTAGGACTGGACTAGACACACAGACAGTAGTCTCTTATGACACTATTAACCCGGCGAACACACGTGAGATATGGTTTTGGGTTCTGGGATTACACAAACCAGAGACATGACAAGATGTCCCCGGCAGAAACTGGAAGACATCCTGCAGGAGAAGGTCAGTTTGGTTCACTTTCCCTCTCAGGGAGGTTGTGTGTGTGTGTGTGTGTGAGAGAGAAACTTGGATGTTGAGGTTGTATCACCTAATCCTGATTCCTGACCTCGTTTTCCCAGTATATGGATATTTTATCAAGAAAGAGTCAACGTGGCCGATTTCAACGTATTTATTTAGCACCGACGCAGTCTTTTATAGTTATCAATGATCATTTCACCAAAATGCTCCAAACACATTGCCGCATCTTTAAACAATGACTTTTGGAATCACCATAAAAAAGGATCCTCGTGAGAGTCAACTGTCATCGCTGTTGTTTTACTGAAGAGCAGAATGGAACATCCCTTTACCCCCACCTGTCATTCTATTGCCATAGGAATATAATCCAATCAAATCCCTTTGTATGTATCACATGCCCCCCGAGTACAACTGGTGTACAGTGAATTGCTTGCTTACGAAAACTTTCCCAACGATGCAGAGTTTAAACATGTAATTGTCAAATAAAATGAAGTACACAGGAATGTAGCTATATACAGGGAGTACCAGTACCAGATCAATGTGCAGAGGTACGAGGTATTTGAGGTAGATGTGTACATGAAGGCAGGGTAAAGTGACTAGGCATCAGGATAGATAATAATGTATTTGAGGTAGATGTGTACATGAAGGCAGGGTAAAGTGACTAGGCATCAGGATAGATAATAATAAGCTATTTGAGGTAGATGTGTACATGAAGGCAGGGTAAAGTGACTAGGCATCAGGATAGATAATAATAAGGTATTTGAGGTAGATGTGTACATGAAGGCAGGGTAAAGTGACTAGGGCATCAGGATAGATAATAATAAGGTATTTGAGGTAGATGTGTACATGAAGGCAGGGTAAAGTGACTAGGGCATCAGGATAGATAATAATAAGGTATTTGAGGTAGATGTGTACATGAAGGCAGGGTAAAGTGACTAGGGCATCAGGATAGATAATAATAAGGTATTTGAGGTAGATGTGTACATGAAGGCAGGGTAAAGTGACAAGGCATGAGGATAGATAATAATAAGGTATTTGAGGTAGATATGTACATGAAGGCAGGGTAAAGTGACTAGGCATCAGGATAGATAATAATAAGGTATTTGAGGTAGATATGTACATGAAGGCAGGGTAAAGTGACTAGGCATCAGGATAGATAATAATAAGGTATTTGAGGTAGATGTGTACATGAGGGCAGGGTAAAGTGACTAGGCATCAGGATAGATAATAATAAGGTATTTGAGGTAGATGTGTACATGAAGGCAAAGAAAGTGACTAGGGCATCAGGATAGATAATAATAAGGTATTTGATAGATGTGTACATGAAGGCAGGGTAAAGTGACTAGGGCATCAGGATAGATAATAATAAGGTATTTGAGGTAGATGTGTACATGAAGGCATGTAAAGTGACTAGGGCATCAGGATAGATAATAATAAGTATTTGAGGTAGATGTGTACATGAAGGCAGGGTAAAGTGACAAGGCATGAGGATAGATAATTAAGGTATTTGAGGTAGATATGTACATGAAGGCAGGGTAAAGTGACTAGGCATCAGGATAGATAATAATAAGGTATTTGAGGTAGATATGTACATGAAGGCAGTAAAGTGACTAGGCATCAGGATAGATAATAATAAGGTATTTGAGGTAGATGTGTACATGATAAAGTGACTAGGCATCAGGATAGATATAATAAGGTGTTTATAAAGTCATGAAGGAGTGTAAAGTGATATCAGGATGTAATATATAAAACAAAGAACTAGTGGCAGTGTGTATAATATAAAGTCTAGTGAGTGTGTATATAAAGTCTAGTGAGTGTGTATATGGTGTGTATATAGTCTAGTGAGTGTGTATATAAAGTCTAGTGAGTGTGTATATGGTGTGTATATAAAGTCTAGTGAGTGTGTATATGGTGTGTGTATAAAGTCTAGTGAGTGTGTATATGGTGTGTATATAGTCTAGTGAGTGTGTATATGGTGTGTATATAGTCTAGTGAGTGTGTATATGGTGTGTATATAAAGTCTAGTGAGTGTATATATGGTGTGTATATAAAGTCTAGTGAGTGTGTATATAAAGTCTAGTGAGTGTGTATATGGTGTGTATATAAAGTCTAGTGAGTGTGTATATGGTGTGTATATAAAGTCTAGTGAGTGTGTATATGGTGTGTATATAAAGTCTAGTGAGTGTGTATATGGTGTGTATATAAAGTCTAGTGAGTGTGTGTATATAAAGTCTAGTGAGTGTGTATATGGTGTGTATATAAAGTCTAGTGAGTGTGTGTATATAAAGTCTAGTGAGTGTGTGTATATAAAGTCTAGTGAGTGTGTGTGTATATAAAGTCTAGTGAGTGTGTGTGTATATAAAGTCTAGTGAGTGTGTGTATATAAAGTCTAGTGAGTGTGTATATGGTGTGTATATAAAGTCTAGTGAGTGTGTATATGGTGTGTATATAAAGTCTAGTGAGTGTGTATATAAAGTCTAGTGAGTGTGTATATGGTGTGTATATAAAGTCTAGTGAGTGTGTATATGTGTGTATATAAAGTCTAGTGAGTGTGTGTCTGTATATAAAGTCTAGTGAGTGTGTGTATATATAAAGTCTAGTGAGTGTGTATATGGTGTGTATATAAAGTCTAGTGAGTGTGTGTGGTGTTTATATAAAGTCTAGTGAGTGTGTGTATATAAAGTCTAGTGAGTGTGTATATGGTGTGTATATAAAGTCTAGTGAGTGTGTGTATATAAAGTCTAGTGAGTGTGTATATGGTGTGTATATAAAGTCTAGTGAGTGTGTGTATATAAAGTCTAGTGAGTGTGTGTGTATATAAAGTCTAGTGAGTGTGTGTGTATATAAAGTCTAGTGAGTGTGTGTGTATATAAAGTCTAGTGAGTGTGTGTGTATATAAAGTCTAGTGAGTGTGTGTGTATATAAAGTCTAGTGAGTGTGTGTATATAAAGTCTAGTGAGTGTGTATATGGTGTTTATATAAAGTCTAGTGAGTGTGTGTATATAAAGTCTAGTGAGTGTGTGTATATGGTGTGTATATAAAGTCTAGTGAGTGTGTGTGTATATAAAGTCTAGTGAGTCTGTGTATATAAAGTCTAGTGAGTGTGTAATTGGCGTGTGTATATAAAGTCTAGTGAGTGTGTGTGTATATAAAGTCTAGTGAGTGTGTAATTGGCGTGTGTATATAAAGTCTAGTGAGTGTGTGTGTATATAAAGTCTAGTGTGTGTGTATATAAAGTCTAGTGAGTGTGTATATAAAGTCTAGTGAGTGTGTATGGCATGTGTATATAAAGTCTAGTGAGTGTGTATATAAAGTCTAGTGAGTGTGTATATGGTATGTATATAAAGTCTAGTGAGTGTGTGTGTATATAAAGTCTAGTGAGTGTGTGTATATAAAAAGTCTAGTGAGTGTGTAATTGGCGTGTGTATATAGTCTAGTGAGTGTGTAATTGGCGTGTGTATATAAAGTCTAGTGAGTGTGTGTGTATATAAAGTCTAGTGAGTGTGTGTATATAAAGTCTAGTGAGTGTGTATATAAAGTCTAGTGAGTGTGTGTATATGGTGTGTATATAAAGTCTAGTGAGTGTGTGTGTATATAAAGTCTAGTGAGTGTGTATATAAAGTCTAGTGAGTGTGTAATTGGCGTGTGTATATAGTCTAGTGAGTGTGTAATTGGCGTGTGTATATAAAGTCTAGTGAGTGTGTGTGTATATAAAGTCTAGTGTGTGTGTATATAAAGTCTAGTGAGTGTGTGTATATGGTGTGTATATAAAGTCTAGTGAGTGTGTGTATATGGTGTGTATATAAAGTCTAGTGAGTGAGTGTGTATATAAAGTCTAGTGAGTGTGTAATTGGCGTGTGTATATAGTCTAGTGAGTGTGTAATTGACGTGTGTATATAAAGTCTAGTGAGTGTGTGTGTATATAAAGTCTAGTGTGTGTGTATATAAAGTCTAGTGAGTGTGTATATAAAGTCTAGTGAGTGTGTATGGCGTGTGTATATAAAGTCTAGTGAGTGTGTATATAAAGTCTAGTGAGTGTGTGTATATAAAGTCTAGTGAGTGTGTGTATATAAAGTCTAGTGAGTGTGTGTATATAAAGTCTAGTGAGTGTGTATATGGTGTGTATATAAAGTCTAGTGAGTGTGTGTATATAAAGTCTAGTGAGTGTGTGTGTATATAAAGTCTAGTGAGTGTGTGTGTATATAAAGTCTAGTGAGTGTGTGTGTATATAAAGTCTAGTGAGTGTGTATATGGTGTGTATATAAAGTCTAGTGAGTGTGTGTGTATATAAAGTCTAGTGAGTGTGTGTGTATATAAAGTCTAGTGAGTGTGTGTGTATATAAAGTCTAGTGAGTGTGTGTGTATATAAAGTCTAGTGAGTGTGTGTATATAAAGTCTAGTGAGTGTGTGTATATAAAGTCTAGTGAGTGTGTGTATATAAAGTCTAGTGAGTGTGTATATGGTGTTTATATAAAGTCTAGTGAGTGTGTGTATATAAAGTCTAGTGAGTGTGTGTATATGGTGTGTATATAAAGTCTAGTGAGTGTGTGTGTATATAAAGTCTAGTGAGTGTGTATATAAAGTCTAGTGAGTGTGTGTATATAAAGTCTAGTGAGTGTGTAATTGGCGTGTGTATATAAAGTCTAGTGAGTGTGTGTGTATATAAAGTCTAGTGAGTGTGTGTGTGTGTGTGTATATAAAGTCTAGTGTGTGTGTATATAAAGTCTAGTGAGTGTGTGTATATAAAGTCTAGTGAGTGTGTATATAAAGTCTAGTGAGTGTGTATGGCGTGTGTATATAAAGTCTAGTGAGTGTGTATATGG
Source organism: Oncorhynchus nerka (assembly GCF_034236695.1). Classification (NCBI taxonomy): domain Eukaryota; kingdom Metazoa; phylum Chordata; class Actinopteri; order Salmoniformes; family Salmonidae; genus Oncorhynchus; species Oncorhynchus nerka. Next base: position 6,444,402 of record NC_088416.1, on the reverse strand, counting down.
TATGTATATAAAGTCTAGTGAGTGTGTGTATATAATGTCTAGTGAGTGTGTGTATATAAAGTCTAGTGAGTGTGTGTATATGGTGTGTATATAAAGTCTAGTGAGTGTGTGTATATAAAGTCTAGTGAGTGTGTGTATATGGTGTGTATATAAAGTCTAGTGAGTGTGTGTGTATATAAAGTCTAGTGAGTGTGTATATAAAGTCTAGTGAGTGTGTGTATATAAAGTCTAGTGAGTGTAATTGGCGTGTGTATATAGTCTAGTGAGTGTGTAATTGGCGTGTGTATATAAAGTCTAGTGAGTGTGTGTGTATATAAAGTCTAGTGAGTGTGTATATAAAGTCTAGTGAGTGTGTATATAAAGTCTAGTGAGTGTGTGTATATAAAGTCTAGTGAGTGTGTGTATATAAAGTCTAGTGAGTGTGTGTATATAAAGTCTAGTGAGTGTGTGTATATAAAGTCTAGTGAGTGTGTGTATATAAAGTCTAGTGAGTGTGTGTATATAAAGTCTAGTGAGTGTGTGTGTGTATATAAAGTCTAGTGAGTGTGTGTGTATATAAAGTCTAGTGAGTGTGTGTATATAAAGTCTAGTGAGTGTGTGTATATAAAGTCTAGTGAGTGTGTGTATATAAAGTCTAGTGAGTGTGTATATGGTGTGTATATAAAGTCTAGTGAGTGTGTATATAAAGTCTAGTGAGTGTGTATATAAAGTCTAGTGAGTGTGTATGGCGTGTGTATATAAAGTCTAGTGAGTGTGTATATAAAGTCTAGTGAGTGTGTGTGTGTATATAAAGTCTAGTGAGTGTGTATATGGTGTGTATATAAAGTCTAGTGAGTGTATATGGTGTGTGTATATAAAGTCTAGTGAGTGTGTGTATATAAAGTCTAGTGAGTGTGTATATAACGTCTAGTGAGTGTGTGTATATAAAGTCTAGTGAGTGTGTATATATAACGTCTAGTGAGTGTGTGTATATAAAGTCTAGTGAGTGTGTATATGGTGTGTATATAAAGTCTAGTGAGTGTGTGTGTATATAAAGTCTAGTGAGTGTGTGTATATAAAGTCTAGTGAGTGTGTATGGCGTGTGTATATATAAAGTCTAGTGAGTGTGTATATAACGTCTAGTGAGTGTGTGTATATAAAGTCTAGTGAGTGTGTATATATAACGTCTAGTGAGTGTGTGTATATAAAGTCTAGTGAGTGTGTATATCGTGTGTATATAAAGTCTAGTGAGTGTGTGTATATAAAGTCTAGTGAGTGTGTGTGTATATAAAGTCTAGTGACTGTGTGTATATAAAGTCTAGTGAGTGTGTGTGTGTATATAAAGTCTAATGAGTGTGTGTGTATATAAAGTCTAATGAGTGTGTGTGTATATAAAGTCTAGTGAGTGTGTGTATAAAGTCTAGTGAGTGTGTGTATAAAGTCTAGTGAGTGTGTGTGTATAAAGTCTAGTGAGTGTGTGTATATAAAGTCTAGTGAGTGTGTGTATATAAAGTCTAGTGAGTGTGTGTGTATAAAGTCTAGTGAGTGTGTGTATATAAAGTCTAGTGAGTGTGTGTATATAAAGTCTAGTGAGTGTGTATATAAAGTCTAGTGAGTGTGTGTGTATATAAAGTCTAGTGAGTGTGTGTATATAAAGTCTAGTGAGTGTGTGTATATAAAGTCTAGTGAGTGTGTATATAAAGTCTAGTGAGTGTGTATGGCGTGTGTATATATAAAGTCTAGTGAGTGTGTGTGGGTGTATATAAAGTCTAGTGAGTGTGTGTATATATAAAGTCTAGTGAGTGTGTGTGTGTATATAAAGTCTAATGAGTGTGTGTGTATATAAAGTCTAATGAGTGTGTGTGTATATAAAGTCTAGTGAGTGTGTGTATAAAGTCTAGTGAGTGTGTGTATATAAAGTCTAGTGAGTGTGTGTATATAAAGTCTAGTGAGTGTGTGTATATAAAGTCTAGTGAGTGTGTGTATATAAAGTCTAGTGAGTGTGTGTGTATAAAGTCTAGTGAGTGTGTGTATATAAAGTCTAGTGAGTGTGTGTATATAAAGTCTAGTGAGTGTGTGTATATAAAGTCTAGTGAGTGTGTGTGTATATAAAGTCTAGTGAGTGTGTGTATATAAAGTCTAGTGAGTGTGTGTATATAAAGTCTAGTGAGTGTGTATATAAAGTCTAGTGAGTGTGTATGGCGTGTGTATATATAAAGTCTAGTGAGTGTGTGTGAGTGTATATAAAGTCTAGTGAGTGTGTGTATATATAAAGTCTAGTGAGTGTGCGTAGGGTCAGTGCAGATAGTTCAGGTACCATTAATTGACTATTTATCAGTCTAATGGCTTGGGGGTAGAAGCTGTCTCTTGGTCCAAGAGCCGATGTTCTGGTACCGTTTGCCGGACGGTAGCAGAGGGAACAGTCTATGACTTGGGTGGCTGGAGTCTCTGGCAATTTGTTGAGCCTTCCTCTGACACCGCCTGGTATAGAGGTCCTGGATGGCAGGGAGCTCTGCCCCAGTGACGTACTGGGTTGTCTAATAACTAGATGGAGAATCCTCATTCAAGTCAATGGTCTGTGATGTTATTTCTATGTCCTCTGCCTGTCTTCCGTTGTGCTGCCTGCCAAACGTGGCACATGGAGAAGGCAAACAAATTGTCTGAGTCTTTGCTCAGGGCGATGGAATTAGATTCACTGCTCATTTAGTCTGTCTGTCTCACACACACACACACACACACACACACACACACACACACACACACACACTATACGCGTGACAGCTGTATTCTGACCCTATTCACAAACAACCTGACATTCAAATCAAACACAAGCGCATCCAGGAATAGAAAGAGGACTCCAATCTAGGCCATTTTACAGTCCGTTGAACAGAGGCGTCTGAAGTCTAAAGTGGCTCCATTCAATTCTGTTTGCGTTCCGTTGGAACCGCTGTCACTCATAGCAGAGAGGACTGAGGTCACGCGTAAGAACGTTTGCTCATAGAACATTTTGGCGTGAGAAAAAGCGAACACCTATTTTGAAGGAGATGATGGAGTCTTTGACTCCGGTGTGTCTGTATTTTGACGTTATAGCTTCTATTGCCACTGTTCTCTTTGATTCACTGATGCAGACACTGTGCTGTAACCGCGCGTCGTTGGTGAGAGAAGAAAGCACTGAGGAGTGAGTGTGAAGAATTCCTGGTGTGGGATGTCTGGCACTTGCTTCTGCTGAATGTGAGAGACTGTCGTGTGGGTGGAGCCAAGGACTTGTGACTCTTGGAAGTGCTTCTGGGTAGTAGGAGAAAGGCCGTGATTTAGACAACCAGGATGTAATTGGTCAAATAGTCTGACTTTATTTCAAGTGCATCGAAACGTTTCAGTACACTTGACATTTAAAATGAAACGCACAACGCTAGCTAACTTCTTTAAAGTGTGGATATTGGCTCTTTCCTCAGCTACTGAATGTGATTCATGAAAATAATAAACGGAACAAAATGGCCGTTGGTTAGATGAGCTTTTCAGGCTCATTTAAATTCTTTACAAAGTAGCTCAAACTATGAATAAAATGTTATTTGATATGTTTTTGGCTTATTTGTTGTTGTCAGTGTTGAATGTTCAGTACAAGGCTGTGAGATTATATACTGACTTAACTTATAATTCACTTGTGATAACAACCTTTGTGTGTCTCTATGCGATAAGGCTTGTGTGTATGTGCATTGTGTCTTTGTAAATGTGCTGTTTGTTTGACTACATCTGTCAAGTCTTGTGTGTGTGTGTGTCACTCTGCCTGCATGTGTCTATGTCCTTGTCTCTGTGTTTATCTACGGAGCTTCTAACCATACGCCTCTCCCTGTGTGCTCCCAGTTCGACTCCGAGAGTTCAGGCTTCATCAGTACAGAGCGGTTCAGAGACCTGCTGGCGGCCCACGGCTCGGAGCTGGACCCTCACAAGCTGGAGGTTCTATTGGCCCTCGCCGACGGCAACGCGGACGGAAAGATCTGCTACCAGGACTTTGTCAACCTGGTGAGAGTCCCGAGTCACTTCCTGTTACCATAGTAACTGATAATAGTGATTTGTATAAGCATAACATTGATTATACTGTACACCGATTGGTCATGTTGAGACGTACAGTGGAGAGGAAGTGGTCTTATGACCACCATCATCCTTCTACTCACCCAGGTCTCCATGGACATTCCACACTATTAGACAAGACAACACAGCTTGGTTTAAAAGTTGCACTTTCACGCGTCGTCTAGCTCCTGTTGTGTTTCACGTGAACTCTTGACCACGGGCGGTGAAGTCATCTGGGGAAATAATCAGTTGCTTGGAAATGTGTAAAGTTGTGGTGGGTTTGTGAAGGTTCCCCAACTCTCCCCTCTCACTTTCCCTTTCTCCTATTCTCTCTTTTGTCTTCTCCGCTTCCTTCAAAGCTGTCCATTGTCTTGTACAGTGGGCTGAGAATGGGCCTGTGGGAACTTGTGAAAGGGGATCTTTGATTGGTCGGTCCAGGTCATGTGACAGGCCAAAGGTCAGGGCGAGGAACTGGAAGTGGGACAGAGAGGAATGAGGAGCATGTACTCAAGTTGTGTGTGTGTGTGTGTGGGGGGGTGTGGCTGCTATTGTTACCCACAAAAACCGCTCCTCACCCCCCATTGCTGTCACATTCATTGGAAACAGAGGCCAAGCAGGGTGAGGGAAGGATAGGTTGGAGAGGAGGAGTGGGAGACAGAGACAGGCTTGCTGGGGTTTATTTGCAGGTCCAACTTTACTTTGCTCAGCTGCCTATTCCATAAAGCTGTCAGCGTGATTGGGAGGTATTGCCTAGCTCTCTCTTTTCTCTCTTTCTACTTTTCCTTCTCTCTCTCATCTCTCTCTACTCTTTATCTCCCTGCCCCTTCTGTCCCTCTCCCTACCCCTCTCCTCTCTCTCTCTCTCTCCTTCTCGCTCCTCTCCCTGACAGCATCTCCCAGTACAGCAGTAGATTGTCCCTGGTCCCACAGTCCTTGTTGGATGAATACCAATCTCTCTCTACCCTGCTCTCTTCTTCGCTGTGGGTGAATAGATAGAACGTCACTCCCTTTCTCTCTTTTGATTGAAAAGAAGAGAAAAGAGGAGAAGAATCACCCCTGCACTGCAGGAAGAAAGAAGACTGTCTTTATGGGTTTGGGCCATGTGGGGTAACCTAGAGAGGTGTGTGTGTCCACGTGTGTGTGTGTGTGGGGGGGGGGGGGCATAATGTGTGTGTTTGGTACCGTTTGATCCCACTCTCTGTTTGGCTTTGGGCTGGGAGTGGCCATGGTAACCTACAGTCATCAAGAATCCCACATGGTCTCTTGACTGCAATCAAGACTCACATAATTGGAGATCTGTTCAATTCGAATGCTCATTATAAATTGAAGAATGGTGCGATTGTCAACTACTTTTAGAATCGGAGAGACAGAGAGAGAGATGTGGGAATGAGAGAGAGCAAGAGAGAGGGGAATGAGAGGGAGAGGAATGAGAGAATGCGAGAGAGAAAGAGAGATGGGGTGAAAGGGACAAGAATGAGGGGAAGAGAGGGAGAGAGAAAGAGAGAGGGGGACTTGTCCACGTTCCATAGGAGGACTATGACAATTGCTAATCTCGGTAGAAGGGCAACGTTGTCAGGCAGCTGCCGCCAGTACTTGGGACGAGGAGAAGAGCTCAGCGGTTGCTAGGTGATAAAGGAGGCATTCTGTTGCTGGGGCGAGGTGGGAGGATATGGCAGCGTGGTTGCTGTCACAGTGAAGGATGGGGGGGCTCACGACTTAGGGGATCTATGACGACATACTGAGGTGTTGTAGGGAATTCAGCAATAGTTACAAGACCTGTAAAGGTTGGAATTTCAGCTAATTGAAAATAAACACTTATTTTATGGCCATGTTTCTATGAAATTTCTATCGCTCACATAAGATAACTAAATCACTTATTGCAATGGAAGTCTCACTGAATGGACTGACTGTCCCTGAACCCTGACCTGCTGATGGACTTTGGGTAGCTGATGATGTATTTTGACTGACATCTGCACTCTCTCGCTCTCACTCTCTCATCCTTCCCTCTCCATAAATCTCTCCGTACTTCTCTCTCTCTCCCTCCCCTCTCCCTGCTAGATGTCCAACAAGCGCAGCAATAGCTTCCGGCGGGCCATCCTCCAGGGGGGTCGTCAGTTGAAGGGGGCCGGGGCCCTGGGGGAGGAGGTGGGTCTGGGTCTGTCCCAGAGGCTGGTGAGGCACATCGCCTATGAGACCCTGCCCCGGGAGATCGACAGGAAGTGGTACTTCGACAGCTACACCTGCTGCCCACCACCCTGGCTCATCCTGGCGATCACCATCGCTGAGGTAAGGTTCCGCTCATGGAGGGATAAATCCTAAATTCTACTTCAGTCAAATTTCCCTTTGTCATGCATGAATGTCAATCGGAGACTCTGTGAATATTCAACTGAAGTGTAAAGTTAGGATGTGCTTAGGTTCTTCAAACATCTCTGATGAGGGTTTGAGGCTGTAAAGCATTGGTTTTGATAACAAAGAGAACCTTATCGTTCAACTTTAGTTTGTCTTTCTTTTCTTCTAACGTGGTAGGACTGGGAGATGGCAACAGTAATCGTTTATCTTTTGCCCTTGGCGTCAACTCTCCATCGAGATAAGCCTTTGAAATCAGTCTAGACTACTGTGAAACTCTACATTCTTCATGGAGACAGCCTAAATATCTCTGTGAAAACTAAAACGTATCTCTTGGGCTCGTACCCAGGCTAGATCTTATATTCCTCTACAATAACTTCAAACCCCTCCCGTCATCTAGGTGGCAGTGTTCATGTACTATGGCCTGCAGTTGGACCGCTGGGTGCTGCAGGTGTCCAGTCCCCACTTCCTGAGGGGCCCACTGCCCTACCACCCCCAGCTACGGATTCAGGCCTGGAGATACCTCAGCTATGCCTTCATGCACGCAGGGTGGGTACCTAGCCAGATGGCCAGTCCGCCCCTGGGGAGGGCTGATCCGACTGTCCCAATATACACACTTGCATACTACTTAGTATATGGTCATGTATTGACCATGCATGCTAATGCGAAGTATGAATATTGGGACAGTCTGATCAGCCCTCCCCAGGGGCAGACTGGCCATCTGGCATTTTGGGCGAATGTCAGATGGGCTGGTCTGTTTTTAGCCCAGTCTGTCTAACTTGGGTTTTTGCACAAAATGATCATTATCTGGACAATGATGGGGGGCCTCAAGCGAAAAAAACATTTGGCCAGTGTGTTTGAAATGCTAGGGCCGATTTCTGGTCTCAGTCTGCCCCTGGCCCTCCTCAAATCCTAAACTCTGTAACGTGTGTCCATAAAGTCCTAGCTGTGCGTGTCACAGTCATATACAGTCCTACATAGCATTCGGAAAGTATTCAGACCTCTTGACTTTTTTGCAAATGTATTAAACATTTTAAAAACTATCACATTTACATAAGTACTCAGACTCTTTACTCAGTACTTTCTTGAAGCATCTTTGGCAGCGATTACAGCCTCGAGTTTTCTTGGGTATGATGCTGAAAGCTTGGCACACCTGTATTTGGGGAGTTTATCTTATTCTTCTCTGCAGATCCTCTCAAGCTCTGTCAGGTTGGATGGGGAGCGTCGCTGCCCAGCTATTTTCAGGTCTCTCCAGAGATGTTCGATCGGGTTCAAATCCGGGCTCTGGCTGGGCCACTCAAGGACATTCAGAGACTTGTCCCGAAGCCACTGCGGCGTTGTCTTGGCTGTGTGCTTAGAGCTGTTCTCCTGTTGGAAGGTGAACCTTCACCCCAGTCTGAGGTCCTGAGCTCTCTGGAGCAGGTTTTCATCAAGGGATCTCTCTGTACTTTACTCTGTTCAACTTTCCCTCGACCCTGCTCATGAAGGGGTACATCGTAAATTCTACTTCAGTCAAATTTCCCTTTGTCATGCATAAATGTCAATCGGAGACTAAGTGAATATTCAACTGAAGTGTAAAGTTAGGATGTGCTTAGGTTCTTCAAACATCTCTGATGAGGGTTTGAGGCTGTAAATCATTGGTTTTGATAACAAAGAGAACCTTATCGTTCAACTTTAGTTTGTCTTTCTTTTCTTCTAACGTGGTAGGACTGGGAGATAGCAACAGTATCGTTTATCTTTTGCCCTTGGCGTCAACTCTCCATCGAGATAAGCCTTTGAAATCAGTCTAAACTACTGTGAAACTCTACATTTTTATTTTTTATTTTTTATTTTACCTTTATTTTACTAGGCAAGTCAGTTAAGAACAAATTCTTATTTTCAATGACGGCCTAGGAACAGTGGGTTAACTGCCTGTTCAGGGGCAGAACGACAGATTTGTACCTTGTCAGCTCGGGGATTCGAACTTGCAACCTTGCGGTTACTAGTCCAACGCTCTAACCACTAGGCTACATTCTTCATGGAGACTAAATATCTCTGTGAAAACGAAAACGTATCTCTTAGGCTAGTACCCAGGCTAGATCTTATATAACTCTACAATAACTTCCCCTCCCGTCTCCCAGTTTGTGCCTCTGAAAAACATCCCTACAGCATGATTCTGCCACCACCATGCTTCACAGTAGGGATGGTGCCAGGTTTGCTCCAGATGTGACGCTTGGCATTCAGGCCAAAAAGTTCAATCTTGGATTGATCAGACCAGAGTCTTTTTTTCTCCATGGTCTGAGAGTCCTTTAGGTGCCTTTTTGGCAAACTCCAAGAGGGCTGTCATGTGCCATTTACTGAGGAGTGGCTTCTGTCTGGCCACTATACCATAAAGGCCTGATTGGTAGAGTGCTACAGAGATTGTTGTCCTTCTGGAAGGTTCTCCCATCTCCACAAAGGAACTCTGGAACTCTGTCAGAGTGACCATCGGGTTCTTTGTCACCTTCCTGACCAAGGCCCTTCTACCCCGATTGCTCAGTTTGGCCAGGTGGCCAGCTCTAGCAAGAGTCTTGGTGGTTCCAAACTTCTTTCATTTAAGAATGGAGACCACTGTGTTCTTGGGGACCTCCAATGCTACAGAAATGTTTTGGTACCCTTCCCCAGATCTGTGCCTCAACACAATCCTGTCTCCGAGCTCTATGGACAATTCCTTTGACCTCATGGCTTGGGTTTTGCTTTGACATCCACTGTCAACTGTGGGACCTTTATATAGACAGGTGTGTGCCTTTCCATATCATGTCCAATCAATTGAATTTACCACAGGTGGACTCCAATCAACTTGTAGAAACATTTCAAGGATGATCAATGGAAACAGGACACATCTGAGTTCAATTTCGAGTCTCACAGCAAATGGTCTGAATACTTTACCTTACTTTACTTTCATTATGCGGTATTGTGTGTAGATTAACGAGGGAGGAAAAACAATTGAATCCATTTTAGAATCGGGCTGTAACGTAACAAAATGGGGGAAAAGCCAAGGGGTCTGAATACTTTCCAAACGCACTGTATACTGTATATACATTGTCATATCTACTCTATGGCTCTCTAGAGCAGTGTTTTTCAATCTATTCCTGGATGTGTATGTGTGTATCAGCTGTCACCTTTCCAAATGATTGTGCTCCCACACACACCACATCTGCTTCCTCGTGAGAGCACATGGTCGAGGCAAGTCATTCATCACTAAACACACACACCTCTGAGAGAGGCGGAGGCTGCTGGGAATTTAACCAACTATTTAATGTCCCAAAGGTCTGGCTCTCTATCAGCAGTGTGTGCAGAAGAGGTTGTTCAGTGTTGTGACTGCTACACACACACACAATCCACGCATGTGTCCTTCATGCCCACAGGGCCTGTACTCAGCACTGACACGTGTGGGTGCCACAGCAGAATCCAAAACACAGGAGTTCTCTGAGTTCTCTCTCTCTCTCTCTCTCTCTCCCAGCTTAGTGGATGTACTTTAACCATCCCATTTATCCCATAGCAACGATAGCATGACAAAACCAGGCCAAAAACCCCCAGCGTGTTTCAGCCTCAGATATTATGAACACCCAAACAGAATCAAATCTACGAGTTGTTTTGTTGAAGCGTACAAGTGCCCTCTTGGTGTAGTGAGAGAACGAGAGAATCATTCTAGTTGACAATGAGACAAGGGCGATATTGATTGGCTTGTGGAGAAGCAAGGCCCTGTCCAAATTCACAAGGACGTTCCACTGGAGATTAAAAGGACTATTCATTTTCCAGTGCTAACCAGTCCCAGAGGGATGCTTCTACACACACACACACACACACACACACACACACACACACACGTTCCTATGAGAAGACATCCCGTTGTCTCTTAACAATGGCACAGACAAATACATGGATCACTGTCATTGTCTAGACGACCACAAAGGAAAACAAAGAATGCAATGCTGTTTTCACTGAGCTACTGTACAGTACACTCAATGCCAGCTTAAAGGTGGGAAAGTAAGTCAATTCCTGCTTTTACGTTGATGAAAACATAAGGAGTTAAGCAGACAAAACGTGATAAAACAGAGATGCGTTTCAAGTGGCTGGGAAATGTCTTTGTCTTTGGTCAAGGGTAATCTACTAAAGTTGTCCTAGACCGCCTAAAAACATAGCTGTAGGTTTAGTGGAATGTTGTCCTGTGCTGTTTGTGGGCTGATATGTGCATTCTGTTTGTGGTGTTGTCAATTGGAAGGGATCAGCAGTGTTGTTGACCCAGTGAAGGGATTACATTGTGGAGGGGTGTAATATGCCGGACTTATCACAGTCAGACATATCACTACACAGCCGGTCAGATAGATAGATAGATAGAGAGAGGAGGGACACTGTAAAAGCCTGGTAGGGATCCAGCACCATCGTTGGACTGAGAAGACAAAGCTAAAATCTCAGCCAATGATGACGCATCAAATGTGTCAACTGCCAGCACATGGCAGCAGGAGCCAAGCAAAATGCTGGATCAATACTGAGACATTGGTGTGTTCCCAGAATGTTGATGCACTAGAGCCAAAACCACTGCTGCAATACAGTTGGCCTAGTTCTGATGTTGTAGTAAAGCCTAGATGCTAACTCCTTTCCCTCCAGAAGCTTATTATCCACAGTCACCATTGGCCCTTAGTCATGTGTTGTTGTTGATAATGGCAGTATGAGCTGCTTCCTAGAGCTACTGTAAGTGTCCCCCCCAGGGGAGACTATTACAGTATGTTCACTGGATAATCAATATATGTTAAATGTCTTATATGCTCTGTGGGTACGATTATCTTTCAGCAACACATTGCCATCCCTCCATCCATCCATCTTTCCATCCATCACTTTCTTACGACCATCGGGTTGGCCTAATTTAATAATGAATTTAGACTGGTGTTCATTGATAGAGAGGTTACAGGGGGTTAGAGAGTATTCTGACATAGATTCAATTACTGTATGTCACTTACTCCCCTACAAACAGATTCTGAGAGCTATGCAGGCATCCAACATATAGAGGCTTTAAACAAGTATTCATGGAACGTCTCAGAGTAGGAGTGCTCATCTTGGATCAGGAGATTACATGAACGGGGGGGGGGTCTGATCCTATATCAGGCCTCCTACTTCCAGGTTAGAAACATTGCTCTACGGATCAAATAGATAATATGACCATGAACTGTATATGACGGTGGATGTGTCCTGTCGAACTGACGGCTGTGTGCCGTGTCCCAGCAGGATAGAACACCTGGGTCTGAACATGGCCATGCAGCTGCTGGTGGGAGTCCCTCTTGAGATGGTCCATGGAGCACTGAGGATAGGACTGGTCTACGTGTGTGGCGTACTGGCAGGTGAGTACTGGACTAGGGTACACACACAGACTGACGGATGGACACACACACACACACAGGGCGCAGGTGCACGCACACACACGCACACACACACACGCATATTCAACCCCCTGCTGTCAGGTTTCACCCCATTGTGTTTGGATAACAGTCATTCAGAAAACACATATGTCTGGGACAGATGGGCTTGTGTTCTGACAGGCTTTCTTGTTGTTCCCTCACCGGTCCAGAACAACAGAGAGAAGTGGAAGGGGATCATCTCAAAACACACTCCAGAGAGAGATAGAATGGGGAGGGAGGTAAAGGAGAGAACGCAAGGGAGAGCGAGAGAGAGAGACTTGTCCATGTTCAATAGGAGGCCCATGAATATTGAGAGAGCGAGCAAAGGGACCAAGCCTACTGGGATGCTATGCATCAGAGAGAGGAAGAGGACCAAGCCTACTGGGATGCTATGCATCAGAGAGAGGAAGAGGACCAAGCCTACTGGGATGCTATGCATCAGAGAGAGGAAGAGGCTTTGAAGGCAAATGTCATTGCTAGCTTCCTTGTGACATTAGCTGCTAATGTCATTTGAGCGCCCAGGGCTCCCCTCTCTCCCTCTCCCTCCTCTCTCCCCTGGCCCAGCACGACTTGGCTCAGTATAGCTCAGTGCTCACTAGATTACCATATGACCATGGGGTATGTTCTACACTGCGTGTTCATCATGCAGTGTACATGAGGAGTGGAGCGATAATCCAGCTTTAGTTTAAACTACCTCTAGAGCCAAACAAACATTATCAGGGATTTCTGCCTGCTGCCCTCTGGAAACTAAATGCTCAGGAAACATTTGGAGTGGAAATACTTGGATGAAGATTGTTGATGTTTGGGAGACGTGTGGGGATATTTAGCAAGGACATAACAGCCCTGTGGGTGGGTGGGAAGAAGCTGTAGAAGGGCAGGGTAAGGGATTGCCAGCAGAGTGTGTAATTGTGTACCTTTTTTTAACTAGGCAAGTCAATTAAGAACAAATGGTTATTTACAATGACAGCCTAACCCGGACGACGCTGGGCCAATTGTGCGCCGCCCTCCGGGACTCCCGATCACGGCCGGTTGTGATACAGCCCGGGATCGAATCAGGGTCTGCAGTGACGCCTCTAGCACTGTGATGCACTGCCTTAGACCCATTCTGTGTGTGTGTGTTTGTTTTACATAGGCATGTGTGTTTGTGGAGATAAATACTGTATATATGTATATCTGGTTGTGTATGAAGACGGGTGTGTACACAGAATACTTTTGCCCCCAGATAACACAGATAATGGTGGTACTGAGAGGGCCACTGTCCCCACGGGAACCTGCTGGTTAATTAGATATCGACCCACTGGAAGGATGTGTGTGTGTGTGGGAGTTTGTCTTCTGTGTTGTTTTGTCTGGATAAATGTTATGGTGGAGAGGAGTGCTCAGCTGTACCAACAGGGTCAGAGGTCAAAAGGGACTCAGGTGTCCAGGTAGAGGTCAATACTCAATATGGATTTTTAAGACTGTAATACAAATCAAATGTTATTTGTCACATGCGCCGAATACAACAGGTGTAGTACCCCTTACCGTGAAATACTTACTTACAAGACCTTAACCAACAATGCAGTTTTAAGAAAAATACCTCTAAAAATAATACATTTAAGTAACAAAGAATTAAAGAGCAGCAGTAAAATAACAATAGCGAGACAGGGGGTATACAGGGGGTGCCGGTACAGAGTCGATGTGCGGGGGCACCGGTTAGTCGAGGTAATATGTATATGTAGGTGGAGTTATTAAAGTGACTATGTATAGATAATAACAGAGTAGCAGCAGTGTAAAGGAGGGAGGGGGGCACCGGTTAGTCGAGGTAATATGTATATGTAGGTAGAGTTATTAAAGTGACTATGTATAGATAATAACAGAGTAGCAGCAGTGTAGAAGAGGGGAGGGGGGCAATGCAAATAGTCACTTACAGAGACTCTTGTTCGAACGCAGGCACAAACAACAAAAACACATATGTTTTACTATCCTTGTGGGGGCCTAAAATTGACTTCCATTCAAAATCCTATTTTCCTTAACCCCTAACTCCTAACCGTTACCCTAATTCCTACCCTACCCTATTTGTAACCCTAAACCTAACCCCTAAGCCTAAAATAGTTTTTGTCCTCGTGGAGCCGTCCAAATGTCCTCGTTTTACTACTTTTGGGGATTTCACACACACACACAGAGAGAGAGAGAGAAACACTCAATTACTACTTTCAGTATCTTTTTTATTTTTTTATTTCACCTTTATTTAACCAGGTAGGCTAGTTGACAACAAGTTCTCATTTAGGGGGTGTATAATTATCTGTGATAATTATAAGATGACTCTGAAGTTTTAAAGGACAGTCAGTGACTTTGAACTCTCTACCGGTCTCTGATGATGAGTAGCACTGATGCTGTGTAGTTAATGTGGCCAAACTTAGTATTCCCTCATTGGCAGCAGGATTCCTAGTTTGGTGTCCTAGTTTGGAGGTTTAACCAACAAACAAGATAGATGACACGTCAGTTTCTCACCCAACAACTGACCCAGAGGGCCTCCAGAGAGACTACAAAGGGAAGGAAGTCCTTTAGTGGGTGTGGGGGTTGTCACGGTGATAAAACAATAATATTATCAGAGATAATAGTGGTAATAGTGGTCTTCCCATCTGTCGACACACACACACACCTTGAGCAGAGGAACCAGGGCGGTGTGTGTTGTCTAACAGGTGCGTGTGTGTGTGTCTCTCCTTTTTGTGTGTATTTCTATATTTCTCGCTATCTCTGTGTTTGTTGCTGTGTGTTACTGTGTGGGTGTGTGTGTGTGTGTGTCTCAGGAAACATGTAATCATCTGCTTAGATCTCCATTCAGTGATTGATGCTTAAATACATTTTAATTACACACACATCTCCTCTGCTTTGATCTAAATGACACCTGGTAACAGCCCACTTCAGGAAGAGCACTAACTACTACAGCTAGTTCAGGTATTTCAGATAATACAGTACATTCATACTTTTCTAGTTAATTGATGTGATGTACTGTTAAACTTCTAAGAGATGGTGTGTGTGCGTGCGAGATATGTACATGCATGTGTATTTGCATGACCTCACATATGCAGTGGTGTACTTTACTATTTTTATTTTTAGCGCTGTGTGTGTGTGTGTGTGTGTGTGTGTGTGTGTGTGTGTGTGGGGGATGGCTGGGCTCACCCCTGGCTGTTTTCCTTCCAGTAATAGCAGCCTGATTGTGATGACTTATTATCGTATGGTGATTTAACCTTTTACTGCAGTGGGCTAAACCAGGGTCACACAGAGTGATTCTTGGTAGTCTTAAACAAATCTACTTTGAAACAAAAGTATACACCTCACACACATAGTTATGGGTTTAAAAAAAGAGAACACCTGTACCATGTCAGATATAGAGTTGATTGTATTACATTTTGAGTTTGTATCCCAGTATTACACTTTATATACATCCCAGAAGACTGAAATATAACAAAACCGTTTGAAATAGAAACACCGGATTTTCGACGTGATTTTTGAAATAACGTTGATAAATTCTGAAAAATATGAATAACATTCCACCTATGAGGCCGCTAGGTAATTTGACTGCAGGAAAGGGGTCTACTATAATGAAGCTCCCACAGAGCAGACTCTTCATGACAGCAGCCATACCTACACACGCACACACACAGTGGAGATCACAATCAGTTCTCTGTTGCTCTGGGCGTGTCTGTTGCTCTGGGCGTGTCTGTTGCTCTGGTTGTAATTACACCAATCAATGCCTGGTTGACTCTCCTGTGAATGCGGGTGAATAGGTGCCACCATGGTACCAGTGGTAAGCTCCATTCAGTGTAACACCAAGAATCTCCTAACCGACTGTGTTGATACGTATTATTCTTAAAATGGTCAATGGGGACTCATTGACCAATGTAAGCCTCTGTTTGTGCTTCAATACAATGACAAAAAACATCAGGAGTGACTGCGTTCATATACAGTATCTACTGTTTCTACCTGGGAATGCTATTTATTTGAAGCTGCTCATTGAATCAATTATCATTATTCGAAGCTGCTCTGAGATACATTATAGCGATGGATATGAATTTACATATTCAATATGAATTTGCTCTATTGATCCAGTGAATATGAAGTTGATTGATTATTTGATTGATTCTAACCTCTGATCTCTGACCCTGTCAGGCTCCCTGGCCGTGTCTGTCACTGATATGACTGCTCCGGTGGTGGGGTCGTCTGGAGGAGTCTACGCCCTGGTCTCAGCACACCTGGCCAACGTCGTCATGGTGTGTGTGTGTGTGTGCGTGTGTCAGTCAGAGCAGGAGCAGCCCTCTTGTCATGAGATGACTATCATGCTCAGACATACATCATGTGGCATCAAAGCAGGGCATTCTGGGGCCCAGCAGGTGCTCTGTCAGTCTATGGATTCCATACATTCCTGCCTTTCATCTTTCCCATTTACAAAGAGTGGAAAGGTGTTTCGACTATCTAGTGTTGAAAGTGTGGAATGTGTGTGTGCGTGTGTATGTTGCACGTGAGTGTGTGTGCACTGTGTAGTGTTAGAGTGTAATTAGATAATTGTCATATAACTTGATTTTCTCCCATTCTGAGGCTACATGTAAATTCACCTTTGACCTTAGCTGTGCTCTGATTGATTCGATCCATGCATACTACCCTACAAAGTCATAACCTTAGAAGTAGGGGCCGATAAGGCCATACTGCTGTCTATATGATTGGATGGTCCCTGTCATCAAATATTTACACCGGTGGGCACTTTACAATCCTCAGTGGTCCTTCCTCCTCTCAGACAAATTTGATTTACTACAACAGCAAGAAAGGGGAGAAGATCAAGGGTCATCACATGATATCTGTGTTGACTCTGAAAGCTATCATGGAAAGGGAAAGATATGTTATTGTTGTAATCTATGTGTCACTCTGAATGTTGACAGTTCTGTAAGTCGCTTTGGATATAGGTGTCTTTGGATATAGGTGTCTTTGGATGTAGGTGTCTTTGGATGTAGGTGTCTTTGGATGTAGGTGTCTTTGGATATAGGTGTCTTTGGATATAGGTGTCTTTGGATATAGGTGTCTTTGGATATAGGTGTCTTTGGATGTAGGTGTCTTTGGATGTAGGTGTCTTTGGATGTAGGTGTCTTTGGATGTAGGTGTCTTTGGATGTAGGTGTCTTTGGATGTAGTTGTCTGTTACATTACTATCTTATGAAGGTAATGAAAGCGGCTTAGTGTCGTGGATCATTATTAATAGGGCCAGGAGTTTTTCCTGGTCAGGTTACATGGTCAGGGACAAACCCAGGTCCATCTAACATGGGAAAACTCCTGGCCTGAATCATAAACCCTTTTATCTTGCTCTCTCTCACTCCTTTTCTCATCAACTCACTCTGCTTCTCTCTCCCCAGAACTGGTCGGGTATGAAATGTCAGTTTAAGCTGTTCCGGATGGCCATGGCTCTGGTCTGCAGTAAGTCTGTCTAAACTCTGAAGTTTCTCTATATTCAAATCCTATCTGAGATAACCCAGTCAGTCCCTACACCACTGTGTGACTAGCCACAGCCTGCAGGTAACCAAAAGCAGCACACGGTTTATTTTGATCATTAAAAAACAAAGTCGCTAGAGGGACCTCCGGTCTTGCGTACTGTTACAATAACCTTGCTCTTGACCTAGTTAGTACCGTGGTGGATGTAGGTTAGGAGACAGGAAGGGCCCTGTGGCTAGCAATAGAAGCTTAGAAAGAACATACCCACTCATGTAAGATTAATGTGAGCGATGAGGACGGGTTTGTTGTGGTCTCAACCTTTTATAGTACATATCCAACTTCTTATTTTTCACTTTAGTATAAGCATACGCGTACAATTTGGCAAGTTACCGTGATTTGTAAGAGAGAAACACAGCAGCATTTACAATAAACTAAAAATGACAATATCACTTGTTCACTATGGAAACAGGACTATTACCAGCATTATGGTAACCCTTCTCTCTCCACCCCCGTCAGTGAGTGTGGAGTTCGGCCGTGCCGTGTGGCTGCGGTTCTACCCGCCGGCCTTCCCGCCCTGCCCCAACCCCAGCTTTGTGGCCCACCTGGGGGGTGTGATGGTGGGGCTCACCCTGGGGGTTGTAGTCCTCCAGAACTACGAGCAGCGTCTCCAAGAGCAGTCTCTCTTCTGGATCTTCTTCTCCGTCTACTTCCTCTTTGTCCTCTGTGCTGTCTTCTGGAACGTCTTCGCCTACAGCCTGCTGGACGTCCGGCTCCCCCCCACGCCGTGACCCCCCCACGCCGTGACCTCTCCCAGCCTGTGAGGGCAAACTGAGAGGGCCAACTACGTACCTCAGATCCAATGGAACATAACTATCTAGGTCCAAGACTTCAGAATTTGTATCTTCATTTTAGAGTACCGTATGGAACAGACTATGGCAGCATCTCCTCTTAAACCCAATGGTGCCTATGGCTGTAAGAAAGAGGTTATTATGACAGCTAGCTTCAATGAAGGACAATTTCATAGGGTTGGAGATTGTTATGATACATGTGTCTTCGATCTGTCATAGTACTGTTATCTGTAAGTCTGGACTGAAGCTATGAAATGTTCCACTGTTGACATGTTACACTGTACTGAGTGCGTCTGACGTGATATGGTTTTGTTCCAACTTCCTGATCTTTCTTTGGTTACCTGACTGTTTATACATTCAACGATGCTACATTGTTGCCTTTCACAATATGTCTGGCAAGACAAATGGCTAAAGCAGAAAGAGATCGGTACTCAAGCTAGATATTTGCAGGGAGGAATTGGCTTACGTTTTTGTTGTTGCCTTTGGTGTGTGTGTGTGTGTGTGTGTGTGCCGTTTGCAGGAGTGGACAGTATTGGAGGAGTGCACAGTATCATCCGGGTTACACTGACTTACATTATTTTGTCATGTGCAAATGGAAATGGAGGTTGAAACAAAGATATATGTGATGTTCAAGCCCTCTGTGTTCCTGACTGTTGCCAAAACCGTCCCTTAACCAATAGCATACAAAAGACCGAGCACTACAAAGAACATGTACTGTTTTATTAATAGGGGAATATGTTGCCTTCTGCGATGAGTACTGGTTGAGTTGAACATCAGCATTCTCCCTCTAGCACAGACTTATTGATAGGTATTCTATATTTAACTCCGTTACAGACTGTGGAAATGGTGCTACATGTGAATAGGTTCCTCTCTCCAGAGTTAGCCTTCAGTTAGTACTGTACTGTCAATGCCCTTATTAAGGAGAAAGTGAAGTCATGTTGTATTGGATGCTGTGTTTGCTTCAACAGGAGAACACGTCGCATCTCAACCAGCCAAGGCTCAAATTAGCCTGTTCCCAGATCTGTTTGTGCTCTTACCAACTCCATTGCTGTCATTGTCAAGCCACAGATGTTTGGCTTGACAATGAGTGACATGGAGTTGACATGGTACCAGGAACAGACTGGCACCCAGTCTAGCTCAAGCGTGTACTTTAAATTAACCTCACGTTATGCTGCTTCACACAAAATAAATAATAAGAAAGACTAATTATTAACAAATTAATATTTTAACATACAATAGCCGGTTGTTGATTCTTGAATTGGTCTACAATGTGATGTGTAAATTATCCTGTGAATTTAACATTTGTTGATTGTATATTATAAGGTCTGATACGGAACAGTGGTAACTGACAATATTTTAACAATGCATATTTTGTAGATTTGATATGTAAATACTGAATACTGGAATAAAATCAACTGTTTTTATAATGAAACGTATTCTGACCTCTTTGTGTTATTTATGATTCAACCTGCACATGTGTTTTGAAAGACCATTATCATTCAATGCCTTTTGTTTAACTGCCCCCCCCCACCACCACCACACACACAAAACACATACACACATACAATAACCCTATTGCACAACTACCGCAGCCAGACCGTTTTTTAGCAACACATTTTAGCTGAGATGACTGTTCAGCAAACTGATTGTCTAGAGTAGACTAAGGCCTCTCACATAGGCAAACCATGGAGACAACAAGGGACCAATAGAGAAAAGGCCTCAGCGTTGTGAAGATATCTAAACAAACCCAATTGTGTTTTGCCTCGCTCCAAACATCATAGTGTCCAGACACACACACCAGTCTTTCTCTGTGGTCAGGGCTGTTGTGCGAAAAGACCTCCTTGGACCAAAGCTGGTTCAGTCACAAAACCGGATTAACTTTCCAAATAGTGGAAAAGGCTTTCGACCGACCGTCTTGAGTGGTGTTTTCTATTCAAAACTTTGTAAACATTCAACTTTCCAACTGAAATAATACGTTTCATAAAAATATTATATAAATATTATATAAATACCCTAAAGCAAGAATATACACAAATAATACATTATCTGAAGAAATTGCTTTAGAAAAGGTCACAAGACACGGATGTCCTCTCTTCCCCCCTCCTGTTTGCAATGATCCGCTTGCAGAAATAATTGGACAGGACCCAAACGTAACAATTTCTTCACATGTACACATGAATATATACTAAACTTATTTGCAGACGGTCTCCTGATATACCTGAATAATATTGAGTTTGTCTCCTTTGTTAAAAATATTTTGGGGAAATACTCTAACTGAAATAATGGCAATAGGAAAAATAAAAAGAACAACTCATGATCTACAGCAATCTGTTAAGTGGACCACAAAACATATGAAAAACTTAGGATGCGTAGTAGGTTAAAACAAAGAAAAAATACATAAAGATAACTTTATCTCATTACTTAACAAGTTGAAAGCGGATCTAATTAAAATGATCAATCTCCCCATGAATGTTAAAGGTAGAATAAACCTCTAGAATGGCAAGGCTCTCGAAGTTTTTCTATTTGTTTTCGGTAACACTAATTACCCCACAGGAGACATTCTTTGTGTACTTGGCCATAACAGACTTTATATGGGCAAATAAAACTCAGAATAAATAGGAAAGGTTTATATTTCCCTAAGTCTAAGGGTGGTTAGAGACAAAGTAGAGTCGCAATTCAACAGCTCAAACGTGAGACGTATGTGGCAGGGTCTACTGTCAATCACGGATTACAAAAAGAAAACCAGCCCCATCGCGGACATCAACGTCCTGCTCCCAGACAAATTAAACAACTTCTTTGCTCGCTTTGAGGACAATACAGTGCCACTGATACGGCCCGCTACCAAAGCCTGTGAGCTCTCCTTCACCATGGCCAACATGAGTAAAACATTTAAACGTGTAAACCCTCGCAAGGCTGCCGGCCCAAACGGCATCCCATGCTGCGCCCTCAGGGCATGCGCAGACCAGCTGGCTGGTGTGTTTACGGACATGTTCAATCAATCCATATCCCAGTCTGCTGTGCCCACATGCTTCAAGATGGCCACCATTGTTCCTGTTCCCAAAAAATCTAAGGTAACTGAACTAAATGACTATCGCCCCGTAGCACACACTTATGTCATTATGAAGTGCTTTGAGAGATGAGTCAAGGATCATATCACCTCCACCCTACCTGATACCCTAGACCCACTCCAATTTGCTTACCGCCCCAATAGGTCCACAGACTATGCAATCGCCATCACACTGCACACTGCCCTATCCCATCTGGACAAGAGGAATACCTATGTAAGAATGCTGTTCATCGACTACAGCTCAGCATTTAACACCACAGTACCCTCCAGACTCGACCGCGCCCTGTGCAATTGGGTCCTGGACTTTCTGACGTGCCGCCCCCCAGGTGGTGAGGATAGGAAACAACATCTCCACCCGCTGATCATCAACACTGGGGCCCCACAAGGGTGCATTCTCAGCCCTCTCCAGGGAGGAGGTGAGGTCCCTCGGAGTGTGGTGTCAGGAGAATAACCTCTCACTCAACGTCATTGACGGGACAGTAGTGGAGAAGGTGGAAAGTTTTAAGTTCCTCGGTGTACACATCACGGACAAACTGAAATGGTCCACCCACACAGACAGCATGGTGAAGAAGGCGCAACAGTGCCTTTTCAACCTCAGAAGGCTGAAGAAATTTGGCTTGTCACCTAAAACACTCACAAACTTTTACAGATGCACAATCGAGAGCATCCTCTTGGGCTGTATCACCACCTGGTAGGCAACTGCTCCACCCACAACCGCAAGACTCTCCAGAGGATAGTGCGGTCTGCACAACACATCACCGGGGCAAACTTCCTTCCCTCCAGGACACCTACACCACAGGAATGCCAAAAAGATCATCAAGGACAACAACCAACTGAGCCTCTGCCTGTTCACCCCGCCATCATCCAGAAGGCGAGGTCAGTACAGGTGCATTAAAGCTGGGATCGAGAGACTGAAAAACAGCTCCTATCTCAAGGCCAGCCGCCTGTTAAACAGCCAATACAAAACATAGAGTGGCTGCTGCCAAAATACAGACTCAAATCTCTGGCCACTTTAAGAAATGTAATAAATGTATTTAATAAAGGTATCACTAGTTACTTTAAATAACGCCACTTTAATCATGTTTACATATCCTACATTACTCATCTCTTATGTATATACTGTATTCTATACCATGCACTGACTCTTGCCTATGCCGCAAGGCCATTGCTCATCCATATAATTATATGTACATATTCTTATTTGTCCCTTTACATTTATGTGTATAAGGTAGTCGTTGTAATTTTGTTACATTACTTGTTAGATATTACTGTCGGAACTAGAAGCACAAGCATTTCGCTGCATTCGCATTAACATCTGCTAAACATGTGTAGGTGGCCAGTAACATTTGATTTGATTTGAACTTCCAGATTTGGAATTGTATCAACTCGCCACCCGAGGCTTTTACCTGCGACATATTGTTAAATGCACTAAATGTTTATCCCCAGAATCTTTTCACATGTCTGTTTTCAAAGGATGACGCTAAAAACGTGAACAACGTCACAGTTAAGAACACTATAACAACATGGAAGAAAATGAATCGCATTCTACAAGAACCACTATCACTTCCTGAAAACACACCCTTATGGACCAATCCGTGGACAGCTTTTCAGAATTGACCGATAAATTGGCTCACATGGAAAACTGGAGACATAGAAATCGTAAATGACATGCTAATAGAAAGTGCAACTTTTTCATGGCAGAATTAGAAAGTCATTTTGGACAGAACATTGTAGGCTTTTTCAAATATATGCAACAAAATGTTGACCTAAGAGCTTTTGGACATCAGAGCAACGTTGAGGGAATTCTACTTGAGTCAGAAACAGATACTCATATGATAGATAGGTCCAGTAGCAATTTTAGAATGTCAATCTTGGTGGGGCAAAACATTTTTTAGGGGGGGGGGGGATACATGCCAGCAAAGCCTCTACACAACCCTAACCAATACATTAATTGCACTATAAAGGTGACAAATGGTGCCCACAAACTGTTATTATTCAACCATGCTGGTCATTTATGAACATTTGAACATCTTGGCCACGTTCTGTTATAATCTCCACCCGGCACAGCCAGAAGAGGACTGGCCACCCCACATATGCTCTCTCTAATTCTCTCTTTCTTTCTCTCTCTCGGAGGACCTGAGCCCTAGGACCGTGCCCCAGGACTACCTGACATGATGACTCCTTGCTGTCCCCAGTCCACCTGACTGTGCTGCTGCTCCAGTTTCAACTGTTCTGCCTTATTATTATTCGACCATGCTGGTCATTTATGAACATTTGAACATCTTGGTCATGTTCTGTTATAATCTCTACCCGGCACAGCCAGAAGAGGACTGGCCACCCCACATAGCCTGGTTCCTCTCTAGGTTTCTTCCTAGGTTTTGGCCTTTCTAGGGAGTTTTTCCTAGCCACCGTGCTTTTACACCTGCATTGTTTGCTGTTTGGGGTTTTAGGCTGGGTTTCTGTACAGCACTTTGAGATATCAGCTGATGTACGAAGGGCTATATAAATAAATTTGATTTGATTTGATTTGATTTAGGGCCTACATACAGTGCATTCGGGAAGTATTCAAGCTTGGCGCACCTGTATTTGGGGAGTTTCTCCTATTCTTCTCTGCAGATCCTCTCAAGCTCTGTCAAGTTGGATGAGGAGCATCACTGCACAGCTATTTTCAGGTCTCTCCAGAGATGTTCGATCGAGTTCAAGTCCGGTCTCTGGCTAGGCCACTCAAGGACATTCAGAGACTTGTCCCAAAGCCACTCCTGCGTTGTCTTGGCTGGTTGCTTAGGGTCGTTGTCCTGTTGGAAGGTGAACCTGACTAATCTCCCAGCCCCTGCCACTGAAAAACATCCCCACAGCATGATGCTGCCACTACCATGCTTCACAGTAGGGATGGTGCCAGGTTTCTTCCAGATGTGACGCTTGGCATTCAGGCCAAAGAGTTCAATCTTGGTTTCATCACACCAGAGAATCTGGTTTCTCATGGTCTGAGAGTCTTTAGGTGCCTTTTTGCAAACTCCAAGCGGGCTGTCATGTGTAATTTACTGAGGAGTGGCTTCTGTCTGGCCACTCTACCATAAAGGCCTGATTGGTGGAGTGCTGCAGAGATGGTTGTCCTTCTGGAAGATTCTCCCATCTCTACAGAGGAACTCTGGAGCTCTGTCAGAGTGACCATTGGGTTCTTTATCACCTTCCTGACCAAGGCCCTTCTCCCCCGATTGCTAAGCTTGGCCAGGTGGCCAGCTCTAGGAAGAGTCTTGGTGGTTCCAAACTTCTTCCATTTAAGAATGGTGGAGGCCACTGTGTTCTTGGCTTTTGCTCTGACATGCACTGTGAACTGTGGGACCTTAGACAGGTTTGTGCTTCTCCAAATCATGTCCAATCAATTGAATTTACCACAGGTGGACTCCAATCAATTTATAGAAACATCTCAAGGATGATCAATGGAAACATGATTGACCTAAGCTCAATTTTGAGTCTCATAGCAAAGAGTCTGAATACTTATGTAAATAAGGAATTTCAGTTTATATTTTTTAATACATTTGCAACAATTTATAAAAAACGTTATTCACTTTGTCGTTATGGGGAATTGTGTGTAGATTGATGAGGGGAAAAAATAATTTTATTAATTTTAGAGTAAGGCTGTAACGTAACAACATGTGGAAAAAGTCAAAGGGTCTGAATACTTTCCGAATGCACTGTAAAACTGTCCCAAAAGCAAAGTCCCAACAGCAGTCCCAACACTTTACCACTGCTACACCTGGCTATCAGCGGAGCCTTGTCTGGCATCCAAACCGTTAATTCACCCTTATTTACTGTCTTTAAAAAAACATAGCTGATAGAGCTGACTTGCTTAAACAAATGTGGTTTCTACTGACAATTGAGATGTAGAAACTATGGCATAAGGGGACGACAAGCGGATAAGAGGCAATCCGTAATGTCGATTAAGACATTAATGAGCGAGCTAGGGCAGACGTAGTCAATATAACTATTTGTTCAGCACTTTTGAAATATACAGCGATAGAATTCAGAACATGGGCCGTTCTTACAATGTTCTCCCTGTACACCAAGTCAAAACAGTAACGTTAGGTGAAATTAATTGAGGGAAAAATAGACCAAATTATTAGGGTGCGGCACATGGGCTACTAACAGCTTATTACACAACATACACTTAGTATTACTTTCTTAGCTACAGTATACATATCTCCCTGGAATATTACATAATTTATGCAGCAGCATACAAGACATTTTTTGGACACACCTTGTTGTGCTGTGCTCACTTGAACAGGAAGGTGGCGCGGCGGTCCTTTGTGGGCTGATTTTGTCATCAAAGTTAGTCATCAAAGTCTGGCATTCTCTGGATTTATGGTGCTTTCAATACAAGGTTGAATGGTTGAATGATGATGACGTCAGTGATCTTCAGGTCGTAGCTCTAGAAAAAGGCCAGAGTTCCCGATTTACAATTCCGAGTTGGATGACCGTTCAAAAAGTATATTCCCAGTCGGAGCTCGTTTTTTCCTGTTTTCCCAGTTGACTTGAACTCACTTGTGAGATTTCCCAATTACGAGTTAACAGTTGTTTTGAGCGCGACAGAAATTATGCTGGATTGACAGCATGGCCAATGTTGAATGTTTATCATTTTAAACTTGGAAAAAAAGATCCTTAAACCCAGACTTGGGACAACACAGCCACCACTGAATAGCAGGCTAGTGATTGCTTTGCAATGCTTGCAGTTAGCCACTGATTCCTTCCAAACCACTCATTGCTGAATTTGCGATTTCCAACTTGTTGTGTAATGTTTAGGTCCAATGGCCGATGTGCACCGATACGTTTTATCTATAATTTCTCTTCATATATAACAAGGATTAAAAAGGATTTGCCAGTAGATTGTCATCTTGATTCATGATGATGACTGCTAGCTAAGATGACGAAAGTATGATGTTGACATGATCAGTCCAATCAAAGCTACTGTAGATATAACAAGTAGACAATGGACCTGATCGGACAGCTCAGAGCCTCTGCTCTTTTCTGTCCATAAGAAACAAACATAAGAAACAATTGGATTAGTGGAAGAGGCAGGGTAGGCCAGGAACAAGGAAGAAGGGTGTGGTCAGCAGGGCATCCCCCGAGGCTGAATGCCCTTTTCCCGACATGAGTTGGTGGTGTTTTGTTTTAATAATAGAGGTAAAAAAAAAAATGAAAAAAAGAGGACTTCATTGAAATTGTAGCTCACAGCTGTGCATAACGGGATTTGAGGTCATTTGATCTGTGGCCAAAGACCTTGAGTCTTCTTGGATAGGCACTTCTAATGTAACTCTATGGCAGCACCCCAAGGGGCTTGAGTTTTCGAGCTCCCCATGAGTGACAGAACACTGAGCCAATCACTGCGCAACTAGAGAACATTACAAACTCTTACGCTCTGTATTTTCCGCTGGCTGCCCCACCACCACAGAAAGTACTGAGTTAGGCTGAAACACCTGCATTTTGGAGCTGCCTTACTCAAGAAAGCAAAAAAAGCCTTGTATGTGGCTTTATTAACTCAATTATTTATTTCATTTTATTTACATTGTTTGCAAACTAATATGTGACACGTATTAATGCAAAAATAACATTAGCTGAAAATGATGGGTCGCCATTGGATAGGCCAGATGTATAAAACCTTGCAGAAAGCCTATTCAACTGACAATCTATTAAAAACATATAGAAACTATTGGAACCAAGACTTAAAAATGACTGATATTGACGGAGGGAGTGTTGGAACATAATGAACGAAATGACATGCCTTATTATTTAAATATATATTTTAAAATCTGGCTACAGACAGAAACAACATAAAACTATTTGAAGTCTTACAAGCATTAGAAACAACATTGGGTGTGGATATGGTGGGAACATGTGGGTCTAAGCAAGTGGGATATCATTCATATTTGTGGAAATGTATGTAGAAAGTTGTCTATTGTTTTCGTTAATGTGTGTTTTTGTTTATTGTAAATAAATAAATAAAAGTAAAATAAAATATATACAAATAAAAGAAATGCTTGAGTACAAGAGTCGGCCCTAATTCATTCAGAGAAGGGAGGCCTGCCACTGTGGTCTCTCTTCAGTCTAGTCACTGCCTATGGGAATCAACAGCAGCTCCCAATTTATACAATTTAACATTCATTAGAAGCCCTGAAATTGGCTTCTGTTGTGTTTACTCACTTGCATGAATATCCCATTTTCCAAATTAATAATTTACCTAGGAGAGAGAATGGGAGGGAGGGGAGAGAAAGAGAAAGGGAGGGAGGGAGGAGGGAGGGGGAGGGAGGGAGAGAAAGAGAAGGGAGGGAGGGTGAAGATGGACATTGCCTGAAGTAGATTTATTGTTTCCTTTCTGCTCAGACTGCTGAGCACAGCTTTGGGTATAGTTATTTTCAGTTATTCAAATTAGTCTGGCTTATATGCAAGGCACTGGGCTGGGGGACTCACAATATAGGCCCTATTGAGTCTATGTACTGATCTAATACATTTTTATAGAACATTGTATTTAATCAAATGAAATTGAACATTCATATCATAATGCATGGCATGCATTGCAAGTTGGTGCTGTTCAGTATTATAAACTGGGTGATTCGAGCCTGAATGCTGATTGTCTGATAGCCGTGGTATATCAGACTGTATACCACGGGTATGACAAAACATGTATTTTTACTTATCTAATTACGCTAGTAACCAGTTTATAATAGCAATAAGGCACATCGGGGGGGTTGTGCTATATGGCCAACATACCACGCCTAATCGGCTGTATCAGGCACTCCGCGTAAGAAAAGTCCTTAGCGCTGGTATATTGGCCATATACCACCCCCCCCATGTCTTATTGCTTAATTGTTGCTGTTGTTCTATTATAAGGAGGGATAGGTCCGCAACTCAATATGTTCGTATTTATTCAAGTCACGATATCAGTCAGCAGGTCTCAGTCAATGACTACATAGATCTACATTTGAATTGATTTCAGCATTGACGCCTTCATCACCACACAATAGTATGGTGCAATGTCGCGCCCATGTGGACATTACAGTTATTACACCAGCACAGAATACATTGAAATGACGCGAAATGAGCAGAAAAACATAAAATAATATGAAAATGTGGTGTGATTATTAAATTCCGATTATATCGGATCAAATCCCCCAAAATGTACAACTTCGTCAAAATGCTGGAAAGACGTATTTAAATCACTTTTGTTTAGTGCACGTGTTCCATCAGCACAGCATTGTGGGTGCAAATCATAATCCATTTCCTCCAATTGAAGAAGCGCCATTTTCGGCGTTGTCACACAGCATGTCGCTAATGTTTATGACATAATAAGAACGAATTTCAGTGTTTGTTATTCTACGTTAGCTTTCCAAGTACTATCTGAAAGATGGGGCGAAAGAAGAAGAAGCAGATGAAGCCATGGTGCTGGTATCCTTTGGTTTGGGGAATAGACCAAACGCAAATCATGAAAGGAAAGTGAGGGCTCGAGTGCTTAGCAAGGTAGCTACTAAGATACTGTAGGCCTCACCAGACCCGTTCGCACTTTTGATACTTTGTCGTATGTTTGTAATATTGTTGTGGCAATTTAAGTTTACAACATTCTCTTTTAGTTTTATCTCAACAAAGTTAACCTAAATGGTGTATATTGTCGAACATTTATATCGGAAATCTAGGTATGTTCGCTAACTAGCCAGCGGGTTTATTAGTTAGCAAAGTAACTTATTGTATTCATTATGTAGCTATCTACAACTACCCAGTTTGACGTTTACTCGGCATACTTTGTCTGTCCATAGATGGTGGTCAGAAGTTGTGTTCAAAGAGTAACTCTACCTTACGTTCAAATAAAGGAGTAACGTTAATAGCAGGGAGCACCATCGATTGAATTCACTGAAACCAACTAGCTAGCTTGCTGACGTTAGTTTATACTCTGACATTTCCTTAGTTCACAACTTGAAGGTATTGTAATCGAGATTTCGATGATGAAAAGATCCTCATCCAACATCAAAAGGCCAAACATTTTAAGTGCCATATATGTCACAAGAAGTTGTACACTGGTCCAGGGCTGGCAATTCACTGTATGCAGGTTGGTATTCACATTAACAACATGTTGGTTATTCATTCATCTGTGTTGTCATACCTTTTATTTGTGATATGAATCATTGATGGTGTGGGTTGTGTGTGTTTCAGGTTCACAAAGAGACCATCGACGGGGTCCCCAACGCTATACCTGGAAGGGTAGACATAGAGTTGGAAATCTATGGCATGGAAGGAATTCCAGAGAAGGATATGCAGGAGAGGAGACGGACATTGGAACAAAAGCAGGGTTAGTTAGTGTTAACATTTCCTGCATCTGTAAATGGGGGGGGGGGGTTTAGACCATAGAAATCTACAGCCAGAACAAATCATGTTAAACAAATATTGTGTGGCTAAAATACCCCCTTGTGTTCAGAGAGCCAGAAGAAGAAGCAGAATCAGGACGACTCTGACGAGGATGACGATGATGATGATGCTCCAGGCCCTTCGTTCGTTCAGCAGCAGATGCCTGTTGCCCAGCCCCAGGCTAGCTACGTCCCTCCCATGGCCCAGCCAGGCATCCCCCCCGGGGCCAGGGCTCCAGGCATGCCACCAGGAGCTTACTCAGGTAGAACATGGGCTGGATGGCCATACGATTGCTCTGTTCTGCCAGTAAGACATTTGCATCAAGTAATGATGATTGGCAAAAATGTTCAACTGCTCTGAATTGTGAATGAATCATGCCCATTCTGAACAAACCACAAACTGGAAAAAATACATTCCCTTCATCACCATATAATGGATGATAAGCTATACCTGGTGTGTTTAAAATCTAGTTCTTTCCCTTTTCTCCCCAATGCAGGAATGCCCCCTATGATGCCAGGTCACGGTGTCCCGCCCATGATGCATGGGATGCCCCCTGGTATGCACGGAATGCCACCAGGGTGAGTACTAACTCGTACTACTCAGTGGGCGACATTTTCATCTCTCAATGCGTTTGCTCACTCTTTGCAGGAGTTAAATGTCGCCCAGAACTGGTCCATCGTTGCAGAATCTGACTTATTATTAAAGCTTCAGACAGTTAGATTTGATCATTCCGATTGTAACTCACACCTGTTGGTTTGATCTCCATACAGCATGATGCACGGGATGGGAGGGATGATGCCTCCAATGATGCAAGGGATGCCCGGTATGCCGCCAGGTAAGCACTGTCCTAGGAGGTACTCCTCTTCCCCTCCCTTACTCCAGTCACTCTGTACTCGGTGGGGTGGTCTGGCATTGACAGGGGATACAGCACCGCGGCCCTCTCCCCTCTGATCTAGGAATTTTCTCCTATATGAGGCTTGTGAGTGAGCGAGTTGACAATTTCACAAGAATAGAATGGTGCATAGAGCTGGGTGACATGGACAAAACTATTTAATGATAAGCTTGAAACATGAATGTGCACCACCGCTGTTTTAATATTACCTGTAAAAAATACTACTACTTTGAATGTTGTCGCTATCGATTGTTCGGTTATCAATCACCTATATGAAACAAAATAAGTTTGCTGAAACATCACATTTCTCTAGTAGGGCCCTATAGGTTATTTATTGTAATGAACGATATCAGCAAAATGCCCACGATAAGTGGTCGATCATTTTCGGTTTATCGTCCTGGCTCTAGTAGCACAAAATCATGTTCACTACATTCTATCATGACCTAGAAACCATCTGCTCCCCTAACTCCTTGAGAAAGAACTGTGATTTGATATTGAGACCTGATGTCTTGTCTATAGGAATGCCACCTCACATGGGTCACCGTCCTGGTATTCCCCACATGGCCCAGGCCCCCACCCCAGGAGGGATGCCCAGGCCCGCCGCAGCAGCTCCTGCTGCCGTCAGCAAGCCCCTGTTCCCCAGCGCAGTACAGGTGGGTCACCTTGCCTAGAGGCGAGGTGGGATGGAGCTGTAGCTTGTCATACCTGTCTCATTGGTTTACCTTCTTCATTTTAAATGGTGTCCATTGAATAATTCACCAAGAGGATTTCCTCTGTAGTAAGATGGTTATACTGGTGCGCTCATCTCAGGCACATGCATACTATCAGAGTATCATCATCATTAATGATGGGGAGTAGGCTTGGGCGGTATCCAGATTGTCATACCGAACATGTGCCATATCGGTATATTTGGTAATACCTGCACTGAACACAAGGGGCACTATTTTCAAACCCCAGCTGAGCTTTTGTAATTCAAAGGTTAGCAATGCTAACAAGTACATGTACTTTTTAGCGTTCTATGGGATTTTACATCGTGAACATTTAGACAGCCTCTGACCTAAACTGTTTTCAGGAGAGACATCCCAGTTCACAAAGTTATAAAAGTAACTTAGATATGCTACAGTTTGCTGCATGCACAACACAATTATTAGACGGCAAGGCTCTTGATCCAGGAGGGGGTTTTCTGCTGTTACCGGCAGTATAATTAATTTTGTAAGAAGCTAACCACCTAGTTAGATAGCTAACTAGCTACTAAATTAGCAAACCAAATGTACAGCTACAGAGCATTTAGCACATTTTACTTAAAAGTTTACTTAAGTTATAAAACATCTAGCTGGTGAACATTTAGTTGTGAATTCCATACTGTAACCTGATCACCTGGCGTGTGCTGCACAACAATGAGTGACTCACAAGGCTCTGATCCCATTATTGTGTGCTTGCAAACAAACACCATGTGACTGGGTACTAGCGGTAAGCTTCATAATAAAAAAATTCTGACAAGTGAAATTAAATACTCAATCATTGTCTCTTAATATATTGCACAAGTTGCCTGTAGATATTTACTTGGAATGTAGCAACAAATATTCACATTTATGCAATCTCCAAATAAATAATTTCAATGATATTGAAAAACCATCCTGTGGCTATTTCCAAATACCCCGGTATATGGTATACCGTCCAAGCCTAATATGGCGCCGCAATAGCAAAGTTGTATCGGTAATGCATCCATAGTACGGAACAATAGTCAACTATAGCTCATTATCAAACTGCCCTCTTCTCGATTTCTTCTCTAGAGCTGCTGGTATTCACTCTAGGTTCTGCTATTGTTGTTCACACTCTGCCTCTCTTCTTTATGCTGCAGATGGGCTCTCATGTTCCAAACACCATCACAGCCTCTCCCAGTAGCACTGCAGACTCTCAGTCTGCTGCCTCTAAGCCTCTGTTCTCTAACACTCCACAAGTAGGCAGGACTCTTTCACTCCCATGTCCCATAGACGCTTGTGGCATGCAGCATATCCGCTTGATTTGGTTGGGAATGCTACAAAATGTCTGTATTCTGACATACACATAAGTTAACATATTCAGCAGGCTTTTTGTCATTCCTTATGCATTTTTATGAATCGCTCCACCAAAAGGATGAGCTGCCGGTCGGCTTTCCCTTAGGAGGACTTGCTGCATGCCTGTGTGTGGCCTGCCTTAGTATTCTTAGCACTGGATTGGTGATTTAAATATGTGTTTTGTTTAGGCACAGCTTGCATTTGAGTCATTTTCCCTTCCCCTGACTTGTTAGCATGATTTCCTCAGATGGTATTTCGCACAATGCAATGTTCATCAGCAATATGTGATATGACAAGTTTATCTTGCGTGTTTCAGCTGAACTGACGTTTCAATCACTTTTTTCAAACTGCAATTTTATATGAATATAACCACCTGTGGAATCCTGATATTTTCCAGTCATTTAAAGTGCTAATTGGTTCAGTGTTAGATGTACAGTGCACTCTGCTTATAAAAATCTGAGGAATCAACCAATCTTGTTGTGATCAAAAATCATGGGACAAATTCTGTTTAGAACGCACTTCTAAGGAATCAATAGGTCAAATGTCTAAATAACTGATTCCTATGAGAGGAGAGCATTGTAATCTGTGTGTGATTAGGAGTCGCTCACCCATCTGACGGTGCCTCTTCCTTCCTGTCTCCCAGGCCCAGCAGAGTGCCTCTGGAGCTGTGCCCCACAACGCGCCCTCCACCTCCTCTGACCCTCCCAAAGCAACATTCCCCGCCTACACCCAGTCCTCTGCCTCCTCCTCCAACCCCCCTAGTAACACTGTGGCCAAGCCCCCCGCCACAGTGACCAGTAAGCCAGCCACCCTCACCACCATGAGTGCAACCAGTAAGTTGATCCACCCTGATGAGGATATCTCACTGGTAAGTTGCTCCTGCTTTGCGTTTTGCCCTTAAACAGTAAGTAATGAATGAGATAAAGTACATTTATCTGTTTTGATACTTGTAATATTAGTTTAAAGCAAATTAGTTAAATCTATTATAATTGAGTTAGTTGTGTGATTTGCCGTTGCACTGAAAGGGATAGGCTAGTGTTGCGTCCTGTCTAAGAATCCTCTCTGTGTTTGTCTGCCCGGTAACAGGAGGAGCGACGGGCTCAGTTGCCCCGGTACCAGCGTAACGTGCCCAGGCAGGGGCAGGTCCACATGTCTGCCCCTCCTGTGGCGGCCGTGGGCGGCATGATGCCCCCACAGCAGGGCATGCCCCCGCAGCAGCCTGGCATGAGGCACCCCATGCACGGTAGGAGACATTATGGCATTACTAGACCAGAAACTTGTAGCCTTTGGTGGCATGAAAGACCCAAGTATCATACCAGTCAAAACATGTTTTTTTTGCATTTGCTTGCATTGTGACTGTGATGTTTCAATATACTTCCTCCTCCCTCCAGGTCAGTATGGTGGTCCCCCCCAGGGCATGCCTGGCTACATGCAGGGCGGGATGCCTCCGTATGGGCAGGGCCCTCCGATGGGATACCAAGGAGGGCCTCCCATGGGCATGAGGCCCCCCGTCATGTCTCCTGCGGGACGATACTGAAGAAGTCGCAACGACCTGGCCCCTCACTAGGTTTGGTGGTTAAACCTTTTCTCACCTTGTGCTTTTTAAAACTAGCCCAAGCCAATGAGCAGTAAGACCAACCAGTGATGGTGAAGAAAAGTATTGATGAAAAAATATATATATACGCAGCACATGGACATTTAACATGACATCTTTAATGGGGGAAAAACATAGAAACAACAAAACACACAATGACAACTTTGTCGTTGTGCAGATTTGATACATGTATGGTGTTTTTCTTCTCATGTTTCACTCAGGTTTGTAGAAGTGAAGTGTGTTAAATATGGTTCATATTATTTTGACTGCTCGCTGCTGGAGTAACATGATCGTACCGCCCCCCCCCCACCCCCCCCTTACAAAAGGCAAGTTTCCTGTAAATATATGATTTTCTGTTGTGTAGAGTAAGTCGGTGATG
Source organism: Oncorhynchus nerka (assembly GCF_034236695.1). NCBI lineage: Eukaryota > Metazoa > Chordata > Actinopteri > Salmoniformes > Salmonidae > Oncorhynchus > Oncorhynchus nerka. The sequence continues at coordinate 6,409,909 of NC_088416.1, read as the reverse complement.
AGGCCCTCACAGCACACTTTGTGTGTTGTTGGACGCCCTGTCCCCAACCATATGGTTGGTGAGGGTCCTCCTTTATGATGATGATTCCAACTGTTTAGGAGTTTACCACCAGATCTATGGATTATTATCTATCAGTCTCTAGCTTCATTCTTATTTCAGGTTTATTCCATGATCAAAAGGGTAACTTGTGTGGATTTATTCTCTGTACTGTTTTAAACAATCTATGTTGTAATAAAACTCACTTAAAATCCAACACTGTTTTCTTCCTGACCCGTGGATGGGGATGAGGCTTCATGAAGGTTTGTACCATGAAAGGTTAGTACCTTCATCATGAAGGTTTGTACATAAATGTTGTATTTATGAAATATTGCTCAAATAATAGGATATCAACTTTTTAGGTCTCTGGTATTTTTTAAAAACATGTTTTAATATACAAATTGTATTGATGCAGATAAGTTTATAGCCTAGACCTTCTTTAAAAGTAATCCAGTCATTTAATACCTGCACCCTGAATTAGTTTACCTTCCTCACCTTAGGTTCACTAACATTTGCATGCAAGTGCTCTATGCTGTGTGTGTGTTTGTGTGTGTGAGTAGTTGATGATAAATATACAGTTTACTTGATGTCAGGTGTATTTTTCCTAAACCACCTACTCATGTCCTCCGGTTGTCTAGCTTTTCAAGTCAGAGGTCCTTATTTGGTGTTCGTTCACTATGGTGCATCAGTGTTTCCCCTATATGCATTTAGCAGCAGCACAACGCCGCTGCTAAACCGTGGCCACCACTGCAAAAATATATATTTAAATGACTAAAACCAGGAATATAGAAACAATAATGGAGCAATATGTTTTTGAACTAAAAATAACTAGACAGTATCTAAAATTCCAAAATGTCATGACATAGGTCCCCGTTTGATTTTGTTTGAGTCGTTTAGAAAAATTAAGAACAATGCATAAGCCATGGCAAAATGTGTAGAATTGCAGGAAATAGCTTTAAAACTGTAAAATATTAATGGCAAAATGTGTAGAATTGCAGGAAATAGCTTTAAAACTGTAAAATATTAATGGCAAAATGTGTAGAATTGCAGTAAACTTGCTTTAGAACAGCTACAGTTTCTCTGGCTGAGAGGAGGGCCTCTAAAATGTGCCATTTGCCATGCCCACTACCCCCACACGCTAACTTTGCCACCGCTGTTGGAAAAAAATACTAGGGGAAACACTGCATAGCATATTAAAATCGAAAAACCATTACTTTTATACTTTTTTTTTTTTTAAGCCCATGTCTATTTTGATGGTAATGTCCTTATCTGCTTTTCAGCCTAAAACACAGATTTCTTGCGAAACAGGTCAGTTATATCTGTAAGTACCCATTCCCTTACCATAGTGTGGCTGTATCTTGCACCGGATGTACCGTTTTAGTAGTAACTAGTTATTGAATCTGAAATCATGCATTTTGGGTGTTTTCCAAGATTTGTATGTATTGTAGAGTTATTCTAAAGTACTTGCTCAAGATTTGTGACACCATTTCGTTGCATACAAATGTAATGAATGTTGAATGCTGTGGTGTGCCATTGTTGCCTCTTTCTGTCTGGTGGTGAAGGGGGCTGTTCGGTGGAAACTGGACACATTTTTATCCCACTCATTTGGTAAGTAGGATTTCACATCCGCTTTGAAAGTATTCATACCCCTTGTTACAGCCTGAATTCAAAATGGATTAAATAGATTCTCACAGATCTACCCACAATACCCCATAATAACAAAGTGAAATCACGTTTGAAAATGAAATGCATATCATACATAAGTATTCAACCCTTGAGTCAATATGTTAGAATCACCTTTGGAAACCATTACAACTGAGTCTTTCTGGGTAAGTCTCAGCTTTGCACAAATATAATACAATCCAGGTGTGCAATCTATAATTCTTCAAGCTCTGTCAATTTGGTTGTTGATCATTGCTAGACAGCCATTTTCAAGTCTTGCCATAGATTTTCAAACCGATTTGTAAGTCAACTCTTAACTAGGCCATTCAGGAACTTTCAATGTCTTCTTGGTAAGCAACTCCTGTGTATATTTGACCTGTGTTTTAGGTTATTGTCTTGCTGAACGGTACATTTGTCTCCCAGTGTCTTGGAAAGCAGGCTGAACCAGATTTTCCTTTAGGTGTTTTCATGTGCTAAGCTCTATTCTGTTTCTTTTTTATCCTAAACTGCCTAGCCCTTGCCGACGACTAGCATACCCATAACATGATGCAGCCACCACCACCACCACCATGCTTGAAAATATGACGAGGGGTAGTCATTGACGTGTTGTGTTGGATTTGCCCCAAACATAATGCTTTGTATTCAGGACATAAAGTTGATTTCTTTGCCACATAAAAAAAAAATGCTTTACAGGCTTCCTGTTCACGCTGTCATTTAGGTTAGTATTATGGAGTAACAATGTTGATCAATCATCAGTTTTCTATCACAACCATTAAACTCAAATGTTTTATTGGCCTCATGAAATCCCTGAACGGTTTCCTCTCCGGCAACTGAGTAAGGAAGGATGCCTGTATCTTTGTAGTGACTCGGTGTATTGATACACCATCCAAAGTATTATAACTTCAACACGCTCAAAGGGATATTCAATGTCTGCTTTTGATTTTAATTTTACCCACCTACCGATAGATACCCTTTGCTTGGCATTTGAAAACCTCCCTGGTCTTTGTGGTGAATCTGTTTTGAAATTCACTGCTCGGCTTGGGAACCTTTTATCTGTATGTGGGGTACATGAATGAGGTAGTTATTCAAATCATGTTAAGCACTATTAATGCACACAGTGAGTCTATACAATTTATATTGTGACTTAAGCAAAAATGTTTACTCCAGAATTTATTTAGGCTTGCCATAACAAAGGGGTTGAATACTTTGATTCAAGACGTTTCAGCTTTCCATTGAATTAATTAGTATAAAGTTTTAAAAAAGAGAGAAAATCCACTTTGACATTGTGCGGTATTGTGCAAGCCAGTGACAATCTCAATTGAATCCATTTTTAAATTCAGGCTGGAACACAAAGTACAAAAAGTCAAGGGGGTGAATACTTTTGGAAGGCACTTGCTGACGATGGCAGTTATAAAATAATGATTGACAAGTTCATTTGAAAACACTCCCAAACAATATTACGGTAAAAAAAAAGTTTTCCCCAAGTTATGATCATTGTTTACAGATGAATAGATTGTTAATAATGATGGATTATAGTATTTGACCTGTTAGATGTCGTTCTCAACAAGAGTCCGAACTAGTCTTCCAACTTTCGTAAACAATGCTCAACTGTCTCGGATATGCTGCTGTCATTAATACTGTTACTCCACAATACTCCATAAAGCTGTTACTAGGATTAGCTTCACCATTATAATTAATCTCCCCACTTGTACATTTTTTTGTCAACATACATCCCTTTTAAAGGGAACTTTTGTTCAACCTTTGTGCCTGTTTGTTCATTAACTATACATTTCACATAAAGCAAATGGACATGTTATTTCACAAGACCATGTAGGCAGTATCACAGTTGCTCTCCCCTTGCTGATGTGCATTACATGTATCCTAATATAAGAATCCAAGTGCTTTGTATCAACACTCGCTGTATAATAAATCATGTGTATATACTGTACAATTTTCAGTGTCTTTTTTTTCAAGCCTATTGTTTTAAAAACCCAATTTATATCAGGAACAGGAGACATCTGAAGCATCTTTGTAAGAGTACCACTAGATGGTCTTGTTGGGTCGTGAACTTGACTTTCTCAAAATAACGGTTTCCAATATCTCCCACGACATTACAGTGAACAGTTAGTCTTGTATGTTGTAACTTTTTAAAACATTTTAGAAACCTTCACAGTTACTTTGAAGTTGTTTGGTTGATACCTAAATATATTATCTTAGTAGCAGTATTTGGCTGAAATTGACTGATTTTGCAGCTTTACCAATGGCTAAGAACTCAGTATTTTTTATACTCTTAGTATAAGGTCAACACACTTTGGCTTCAGTATTTTGCAGAACCATCTCATCTTTGCAGATCTATGTTGTAGTAATGGTGGGCGTGGCTATTTGCTGTGACACTAGTGATAGTCATTTAGTAACCTCTCTTCCTCTTTAAGTGTTACGTTTTGGGGTGGAGCATATTAGAACTTCCTGTAACTAGTCACCAATTTCCCCTCATCTGGCTGAGACCCCCCCAGTCAGTGAACCACACTCAATAATTCTAGTTTACTACTCCACTTATGTCTGAGGCTCACTGCATGCTGCTCAGTGTGATAGCATCATATAAGAACAAGGGAAGTCATGACTTTTCATCTGACAGGTGTTTGGCTGCTGCTCATGACATGTACTGTGTTGGGTAAGTTGTGTTTTTGTAACTTTCGGTGTGGGTTTAGTTTATTGGGAACTGTTGGCCACAGGAGGCTGCTGAAGGGAGGACGGCTCATAACGGCTGGCGTGGATGGAATGGCATCAAACACTTGGAAACCACAGGTTTGATTGATTTGATACCATTCCACTCATTAACACGTGCCTGTCCTCTCCAATTAAGGTGCCATCAACCTGTGGTGTTAATTTTTTTTCTGCCATTGCATGTTTTGGATTACTTTATTAGGGAGTAGTTTTAATGCCTATCAAAACAGCACTTGTTTGGTGTAGTCTAACCAGAGCCCTGCAACTTTCCAGAATCATTACGTTGATCATTATGCAGGTGCTTTCTTGACCAGGCTAGGGAGAGCTAAACTATGCTGTCAGTACAATGGGGTTCCCTTATGATCACCAACAAGCCATTAAAAAAACGACCAATTACACTAACGGGGCTCCTGAGTGGCGCAGTGGTCTAAGGAACTGCATCTCAGTGGTAGAGGCGTCACTACTGGTTCCATTCCAGGCTGTATCACAATCGGCCCTGATTGGAAGTCCCATAAGGCGGAGCACAATTGATCCAGCGTCGTTTGGGTTTGGCCGGGGGAGGCCATCATTGTAAATAAGAATTTGTTCTTAACGGACTTGCCTAGTTAAATAAAAGTAAAATAAAAACGGGGAGCTAACGTTGTATTACTTTCCTATATGTTGCCTCCTAGTTTTCTGTGAAATGGAATTCCTGGAGAGAACGCAGGGTGACTCTATAGAGTTCTACTGTATCTCTGAGTTCAGTGCCTCCAAGCCCATTGGGTTCTACCTGAAACGAAAGTGGCTGCAGCCCAACAGAGAGGTCCTGTTCATATATACTGAACAAAACCCTGTGTTTCACCCTGACGTCAAAGAGCGCATCCATGTCACGGGAGACCCGAGTACTCACCGGGTCAACGTGACCCTCAGCCAGCTGAAGGGAACAGACACAGACCTCTACTACTGTGAGTTTGTCTTCCCCGATTCCTCCAGCTTAGATCAAAAGATTCCAAGCAAGATGGAGTTATTTCTGTACGTTGTCGATGCTGGTGAGTATTCTTTATGGATTCCTCCATTGATTTAATTAATGTTTCTTGCTGCGAGTGGAGTTGTTGACATCATGATGTGTCAGTCACAGTAGCCTGCCAGTTTCCCCCTTTTTTGTTAATTACTCCAGATGCCATAGCTGAGCCACACTGTTCATGTTATGCATCCTGCCACTGCTTCCTCCTTTAGAATAGCCATGGCTATAGCAATAGACTCTCATCTCCCACAACCTCATAGACAGTTATAGTGTTTGTTTCCCATGTGGAGAAGATGCCCCAGAGAGCAAGATGGATGTAGGCCTAATAGAGACGTGCGCCGGGGGGTCAGCTGTTCTCCCCTGCCTCGCCCCCTACGGTTTCCCCTCGGCCATGGAAGGGGTATGCCTGAAGAGGCGGTGGGGCCGGGCTCCAGTGGAGGTGCTGTTCCACTCAAAGCGCCCCTTTTCCTCCGCCTCGTTCCCCCCAGAAGAAAGGCTTCACCTGGGCACGGGTCTGGGAGGCCTGGCCTACAACCTCACCCTGCTAAAGATGCAGCCGGAAGAGAGCGCCTTTTACAGCTGTGAGCTGCTGCTCCCCGGCAGGCCCGACAACAGTGCCAGGCTAGGGAGACACGTATACTTTGTATCTGTGCAAGGTGGGTCTTTATCTACTTCCCCAGTCAGATAAACTCATGGATATTTTTGTCTGCGTCTAGTATGAAGGGGAAGTCGGCGGTAGTTTCGCGAGACAATACTAGCTAGAGTTAGCGCAATGATTCAAACTGCACACAGACATAAAATGGTATCCACAAATTAATCTGCCAAAATCCCAAACTCTCCCTTTTAAACTGTAAATTCATGGCAGAAAATGTCCAGTTTATCTGTGGAAGCTGTTTCTATGACGCTTATTGTTTAACTCTAGTAGCCAATTCAGTAACCCAGGTAACAATTATCAAACAGACAATGTTCTATTAGTAATTCATGTAATGTTCACCATACACAGTATCTGAAGGGTTGTCAATGTATTTTTAATTCCTGTAGTGAGCTGACATTCTGTGAAAGGCTTTAAAGTCTGACACCACATATTGGATTTTGTTGTTTCGCCAGATGTTAGGTGTAGCTGTGCGGGTTACGCTCCACTGCTCTATGCCCTTTCTGCTACTGTGGGACTGCTACTCATCTTCGTTATGGCCCTGGGAGTGGCTCATTATGTGAGTGGGACTGTAACCTACTCACTATGGACAAAACGATTGACACACAGCATATTATTTATAGAAATGGTAGTCACTCCAGTTTTTTGCTGCTTTCAGGTCATAATTTAAAAAGCATTACAACCTCACATTCTGCAAAATTCTCATACATTTTTCTTGAAATCACAAACCATTATTCACTCTGAGTTTATAAAGCCACACTCTAACCTTTTACAGCCACACATGTAACCTCTATGGTTGTAGACTGGGGAGACATGATATTGTAATGTTTTTAGATACTTACTCATTTGGTAGCTACTGTATTCCTCAAGTGACAAATGTGGCAGTACCATAACGCTGATTTCTGACCGGTATGACAATGTACCAGTGATTTGTCAAACACATCAAATTGAGGAAGGATGCCACTTTGAATCAAAGCATCCATCCTCTTACTATTCACAGAGTTTCACACAGGAAAGATACTAGTTTCACTAGTTGTTTTCACCTGCTGCCTTCTCTGATTGGCTTCTGTCCACTGTTGTCAGGGTAAGACCCGAGGCGACCGTGTCAAACCACAGCCCCACCAGGTCTCCATCTACGAGGAGATGGTCGGGGTGCGGCCCCCCAACCGGAATGGAAAAGTGTCCCCTTCTTACCACCCGAGGCCCCCCTTTCATCTGGAGGAAAATGATCCTTCCGCCTATGACACCCCCCCCCTGAGGTCTCGACAGGAAAACCACTATGAGAGGCCTGAAGGGGTACCGCTAGTATCTGAAACTGTTGGGGAGATGTGAGGAACGAGGTTGGCCCAATCTCACCAACACTGTGTTTAACTATTCATTTATAAACTGGAGTCTGAACTAGAACTACAACTTACTCACATAACTTTCAATTTGGACAACCAACATCCACCTTCTTCCACCTAAGTTAGTTTGTTGTACTGTAAATGCTGTTGTGGAGTTTTAATCAATGATTTTTGTATTTTATGTAAATGCTGGCAGCTGAATGTTGTAGCTTTTGCTTTTTTAAAGGAATGGTATTCAATTTTTTTAAAAATAAAGTAATACTTGTCTTGATTAGTGTTGTATTATTTTGACATTTACATGTATCCATGCCCATTCCTCACTGTCCAGTTCACAGGGAACTGTTATTATTGCCAATCATGGAGATGGGCTTAATATTTCTGCTGGATCAGTGCTGGAAACAGACAAGAATCGTGGCCATTCCATTATACCAGGACTTACAAAAACAATTTCAGGGATGCAACTAGTCACCTTATGGCGAAATTCGCCGTTTTGAATCTAAAATAGGTGACCTACGTGAATCGTGTAGATCAGATGAGATAAGTTTGGGTCACTACTAGCTGTTAAGCGAACGAGTGATGCGCGGCTCAACCAATCGTTCACATGACAAACAGAATGCCGCGCTCTGGAGAGACAGCAGTAGGGTTCAAATGCAGTTTGCCAGTTACAGCAGCGCGTCCCCTGAACGATAGCGAAGAGGTAGGTGAGAAGGTGATGAAACTTCAGGAGCTGTAACCGAAAAATAACTTGCATTTGGAAAATTTGAGGAGAAAGTGTGGTGGAACAAGTATTGTTAGCATTGTATCTTGCTATAGTACTTAGTGTAGCAGCTGGATCGAATGATCTGTTAGCTAGCCAGATAAATGTTGAGCAACATTATCCAAATTAGCTGATCAAAGAAGAGTTAATTGTTTGAAAATTAGTTGGCTAACAAAGACAGCTAGCGAACGTGAGTAACCTAGCCAATTCGCTATAGTATTAACTGGTAACGTTATACGACTCGTTGTTGATGTGCCGTAATCCCCCCCCTTCGCATGGACACGCACTCAATGACTTGCTTGCTAAGATTTCCGATCACGTTACACGGAACCCAAACCGGTTGCGCGCGTGTGCCATAGTGCATAAATGTATTTTGTCCCCTACACCAAACGCAGGTTAAAATATAAAAACAAACTCAACCAATTATATTAATTTGGGGACAGGTCAAAAAGCATTAAACATGTATGGAAATGTATCTAGCTTGCTAGCTAATTTGTCCTGGGATATAAACATTAGGTTGTTATTTTCCTTGAAATGCACAAGGTCCTCTACTCCGCCAATTAATCCACACAAAACGGTCAACCGAATAATTTCTAGTCATCTCTCCTCCCTCCAGGCTTTTTCATCTTTGAAGATGGAACGTGGGTACCCACTTCTATAAGCCAATGAGATGGGAGAGACAGGACTTGCAGTGTGATCTGTGCCAGAAAGTTCTATTTTAGCCTTTGGCAACGCAGACGCTCGTTGACGCAGTAATTGAATAACAGATTTCTACATTTATTTTGCAACGTGAGTGGTGTAGTCAAGCGTATTAGTCCCTGACTGCATCGTGTGCGTATAAATCTGTTATTGCACCAATGAGCGTCTAGCTAAAATAGAAGTAAAAAAATAAAACACTTAACAAGGCGTGCTTCTCAAGTGTGAAGTTAAGTGGATTCCTCAGTGGTGTGTCTCAATAGTCTAGTGGCTTCATTGTGTGGGTGAGTTGTCTAAAGGTCGCTTCCTTATCTGTCCGCATCTAGTTACTAGCTTTCTCTGCGGGTTGTGTCAATGCTGTGGTTTCTTTGTCTCTAGAGGTGCATTAATAACTAAATGTCCACATGAAAAATCAAACCCACAGTGAAGACTACACAAGAAAATCTACAAGACACTTTTTAACAGCCAAGAAAAATGTCAATTTATTAATATAGTCCGAAAGAAGCGCCATAACTTATGGAAACATGTTTTTTTCCGGTGCATATCATTAACAATTACATTCTATGAGGAGAAAAAAACAAAACATTAAAAGCCATAACTTTCTCAGCACAGACACTTCTCCTTAACGTTTTTTAAAATAAAAAAGGCGATAGGCAGATTACCACCTCCTCCCCCTTACAAAAACCGGATTGCCTTAAATCATGGGCATTTTCTCAGTATAACCCACAGTGCTTTAGCAGAAGGATAAGCGCTCATTGGTTAAGGATTACACAGCATGGTGAAGCAATAAAGTTGCCATAAATCTGATGAGGGGGAAGAAAATCTAACATAGCACAACAATGACACACCCCTACATCAAACCCTGAACCCCAGAGTACCAGTCCCGGGCCCCAAGAGAAAAGCAGGCCTGGACTCTCCCTCCCACTTGTGCATAGATCATGAGCCTTTAAAAACCAGTTTCCCCCCCTCCACTTCAAATCTTTACATTTCATCATTTACATTTAAGTCATTTAGCAGACGCTCTTATCCAGAGCGACTTACAAATTGGTGCGTTCACCTTATGAAATCTTTCTCCTGAAACCCATCTATTAGACATTAGAATCTCTTAACTCATTGAATACCTGCCACAGGAACAGAGACATAAGAGTAATGCACAAAGCTCCTGAACGTTACAGGATGGAACCGCAAAGAAAATACATAAGTAAAACTAAAACCATTGATACATTTTGTTTCAATGTAAAGCAATTTCTACATCGATTTTACATGTAAAGCACTCCACTTTTTCTCTCTCAAAAAGTTCATTTTCAGTTATTTATTTGGTAAATATGTAACCGCTACGGATTTTTAGAATCAGTGGTATTTCATATTCTATTTAAATCCCTAACTTTCAGTGCTTGGAGTTAGATTTCTCAAAGTTATTCTAATTTAAAACTCAAATTTAAATAAAAATGGTGGAGTTTGAACTCTGGAAATCCTGGCCTTCCCGAGACAAGATCCACATTTTTACGAGTGTGCAAGATAGTAAGCAGATTGCGTTGCCTTTTTACAAGACAAAATTCAAATAAATCAATACATACGTCTGTCGACATAAAAAGAAAAAAAAGAAAAATTGAAATACGACAACACTGATCAATCCCAGAGTTCTGAAAGTAGCATAAATCTTAATTTTGCAAAGTTGGTTTAATGTTCATATTCATTTGATGGAAGATGGAATTTGTCTTTTTCAACATTTTCATTATAAAATCCATTTTTCCTCAACTTCAGACAAATGAAATGTTTGTAAACGACAGGTGGCTTTGCAAAAAAAAAAAAAAAAAAAAAAAAAAAAAAAATAGGCACCTCTGAAATGAGTCCTGTAACAAACTCACATCCCCACATTATCCCTTTCCATTTCTCCATGAAGTTAACATGGGGATTACTAGTCCTACCATCTATGGCCACAAATCTTAGATTGTTCATTTTTTGTAGTCTTTTTTTCATTACATTTGTATGTAATCAGAACAAAATGGTGCAATACTCAATGATAATCCTTGTTTTGGATTATTCCACAATAAAAAGCCACTATAAGGTAGATAAACATTTTACAGATAAAACAAAACCTTTTTTCCCCCATTAAGTCCTTGAGTAAACATTTACACATGAATTATCACCCTCTCCCCTCAGTACTTAGTCTCGTTTGTCTACGATTAGCTGAGTGAGGGGTAGAAGACACTCAGTGCCATGTTAGAAGATAGACATTGTTATCAAAATATAGTTGACAAGCAAAAAAATAAACTGAATAAAAGGACAGACAATGTCAATACACAACATACTGAATGGACCATGACAGCAGTCCTAAGCCTGCCAAGCACACAGTCGTTTGCACACATACATTTGACTTTCAAGCACACAAAATTATTTTTGCACATTTTTTTTGTCCAATATTTTTTAAATCATTTTTTATATATATTTTTTTAACTGATGACCTCAAAAAGCTTGGAAGTGTACAAGTCAGACTTAATTTTTCTTTTTTTCCTCTTTTCTTTTTTTACAAAAGACTTCACATTACGTTATTGGCGCTCCTTGATTCAAGTATTTGTGTATTTTTGTGTTGATATGTTTAATGATATTTTTCTCTGCTGGGAAAGTATACATTTAAAAAACAGGTGATTTCAGGTTGGGTTGTTTAGACAAATTCACATACAGTACAAGTACTTCAAGGTACTTACTGTAAAATGTTCATAAATCCAGAACGTGCATATCCAACTCCAGGTAGGAAAGACATGATCCATCAAGTACCAGTTTAACCCCTAACCCCATTTCATTTCCTTCAGATCACTTATTTCCGGAGGGGAATAAATATTGCTCATTTTCAGTTTGTATTGAACCCAGACCTTTTAAAAGGAACAAAAGGTTTTAGGAGGTTGAGATCCAAGGTGTCTGTTGATGTGCTACCTACCACACACCATACGTACATATCCATATGTGTATATACACACACACAATCTATCTATAGTTAAGCTGTAGAGAGTGCACGGCGTGCCCCTCAATGCTGGTGCAGCACCACACACAGAGCGGACGTTTGGAGGCCCCCACCCGGCTAATTGGTCTCGGAGTTTGGATCAAGGCAGTTACAGAAACAGGCAATAGTGATTTTTGCTAGTGTGCTGCAGGACACCTCAGAGTCCCAAAAGGTAGCCTTATCCCATTTTAGTTTTTTTTATTTTAAGAATTTTTGTACCTTTTTGAAATGCGCCCCCTCTCGTTGCCCACCGCAGACGCAGTGAGGCGAGCGACCTGGGCTGATACAGTGGGCCCGAAGCCATCTGGGTCTGTGGAAATATACAGTTGTGGGCCCGCTTTGGGCGGAAACACTAACAAATAGGATAAAATATACCATCCACAAAAAGGCTCCCCAACCTGCATTCTGGAAGCTAGAGGACTGGAGACATTTCAGCTAGAAGTGCAGAGCTTTAGTTAACATATTATAGATATTTTATTGATTTTTGTACTTTAAAAAAAATATTTTTTTTTTAAAAGATTTTGTGTCAAACTTCATATTAAAAATGACATTAAAATTGAAGAATTTCATTTTTGGTTTAAAAAAAATATGTACCCGGGATTACCCGTCAAACTGACTGTGCACCGTAGCATACTTGGATCCCGCAAACTCAGTAAAGATTTTATCCTCAACAACGGGGCATTCCCCACTAAAGCAAAGATTGCCTAAATGGCACCCTATGTCCCTATATAATGCACTACCTAGTGAACAGGGTGCCATTTGAGAGACAGCCATATTATCTCAGGAGTTCAGGATGAGGTGTGTTGCCCCCACCCATCTGTTTAATCCCTCCTGCCCCCCTGCCTCCATCACAAAGATTATCAAAGATCCTCCATCACAAAGGTTATCAAAGATCCTCCATCCAGAGAGAAGAGCTCTTTCTCCAGATCATATAACATGGGCTAGTTTTATAGATCTATATATTTTTTGGTATTGGCACATAGGATAACATTGGCCTCTACATTGTAACATTACAGTAGGCCCATATTTGGGAAGAGAATTCATTACTATTCCATTCCCCAAAAAACAATTATCCAGCCAATACAAGTCTATAGTACTACTACTGCACAGCTTGCCATTAGTTAGTGTAGAACTTGGCTCTCTTACACTACAGCAAAAGGACATACATACAGAGAGAGCTGCATCTTTTAACGTCGTCTCCTACCCTGAGATCAAGCTGAGATCAGTCTTCTTCAGCACAGTAAAGAGAGGCCTACTATACCTCCACTCCAATGGTACTAACTCCCCGTAGAGGGTGGAAGTTTGGAATACGACAGTGTTGTGGTTTAAACCCAGCTATAAGGACCAAGAGCAGACATGTTCTAAGTGCTGAAGGGTACATACATCAGGAGGTCGTTGGTTCTAGCTCCGAGTCGGTGCTCAATCTTTAGGGCAGGATTGGCACGTTGGCTGTAAAGGGTCCGCAGCCTCTAGTCTTTTGCATAGAAACAGAACTGAGTCGCTTTTTATGTCTGGTCAAGGGGAGGGCCATGGTTGCTTTGGAGGGGACTGGAGGAGGGTGTAGCGTAGCAGCTGTGTGAGGGGGCGAGGGGACAGCCCTGGCAGAACCCAGGTGGAGCAGCTAGGGTCAGGCAGGACACACTCACCCATCTGAGACACCCTATTGGTCTAACTTACACATCTTGAGATACTACCTGGAAGTACTACAGCATACTGTCCAAAACAAAGCAATGATCAATCAATCAGTTAAGATACTAACTAATAATAGACAATCAATGACTGGCTGTAGTATTGATCCTCGTTTGCATTCAATACACAGGATGAACATACAGAGGCACCTCTGACCAAAGTGTTTCTGCATATGAACAGTGAAAAGGGCTAGTTTCAAGCAGCCACCTTGAAAAGACCACTGCATGTAGACAAAAATAAACCAAAAAATACACATTGTCAAATGAAAACTAAATAAAATGCATCAAACACTGGCAAAATTCCAGAAATTTGACTGTCTCTTGACTTCCAGCTAAAGTGATCTTTGTGTGAAAGAAGATTAGGGGAAATGAAGAGGGTTGGTTGAGACAAGGTCAAGTGCTGCTGGCGCGGTCGTTAGCTAGCTAGCTCTGTGCTGATTGGCCAGTCTTGGAGGGAGCGTGGTTTCCTGCTGGGCTGAGGGTGTCCAATGAGAGAGCTTGGTGCAAGCCCAGGAGGAAATGCTGCTGTGGGGGTTAGCCTTGCCTAGCGACCGTCGCCATAGGCACCACAGCAGAGAGGCACTCAGTGGACCGTGACCATCTCCCTCCCCACTCCGACCAACCGTTGGCCGGAGACAGGTAACATTGCATGTCTAGCATCTCCAGACAAGAAAAAGGCTAAACATTTTGGAGTAACAGTGATATTCACTTTGATATAGTTAAAAGAAAATGTCTTTAGAAAAAAAATCAGATAAAAGTAGATTTCCATTTTCTTTCTTTTTTCTCATCCTGCTACCATTTCAAAGTTCATACAAGTCCTTGGACCAAAGAGGAACAAACAAATACCAGAAGTTATTTCCAAGTATAGATACAGTACAAAAAGAGCAAGTTCTTTTTTTCAGTTTTCAAAGTTGCTGCTCCATTTGTCTGATTTATTGGTTTGCAAGTTGAAGCGTTTAGCTTTCTTCATAAGTGCTATGATAAAACCCTTTGATATAGACAAAAGGTTAGTCTCTCTTACATTTTTGTACAGTACCAAATACAAGGAACACTCGTAGTAGATCTACTGCATTAGGAGAAACTCCTCTTATTTGGTATTGTGCCCCTCCAGTGACTCCCCCATCTGGATTCACCCTGTTCGGTGTGGCAACGCAGAGAGGAAGGGCTTTCTCATGTACCCCAGTTCAATATGAGGAGTTTCAGGGCTGCAGGGACCGTTTCTGAACGCACAGTTATAATAGTAACACCATCCTCGCTCCTCCTCTACGCAAGACTTAACGCAACAGTTTCTTGGGGAGTGGGGCCTCGTGGGAATCAAAAATGAGAAAAGGTAACGTTTCTGTAGTTCTTTGCTTTGATCAACAACGACAATACAAAATCAAGAACGAAAAATGTAAAGAAACCAGCTCCTGCTTTGACTTGAGTGTGGACGGAAGAAGGGTCTGTGGCGTATATATTGCACAATGTAATTGTCACATCAAGTTGAAGCGTTTTTTTGTCGTTGTTTCCAGAAATTGGTGGACCATAATGGGGACGAGAGGGTCAACAACGGAATCAACTAATAATGTTAATTTACAAGAAGCACCTGTAAGTCCTGTTAGGTGAATATAGCTGAAGTCGTAGTTCTGAGCAGTGGTAATCTGAACTCCCAGACGTGAATGATTAGGTTCCATCAGACATATACTCAAGTACACACACAAAACAGACGCAGCTAGGTCGGTCGATGTGTAATAATCTCAGTTTATGTTGCGATAGATATTATAAAAATGCGCCTAGATATACAAAAAGAACAAAAACAGCAGTGTAAATCCCTTTAAGAACAAATGAATGACGAAAAAACGGAAAAGGTTTTAACTGATGATTGGTTGGGTCAGTGTTGACAGGCCTCATACTGCCGAGTGACTTGGGGGGGGGGGGGGGGGGTTGTATTGATTAGTGCACACGTGGCAAAATGTTTTGCAACAGAATGCGAAAACAAGCTTTTCTTGTTGGACAAAGTTCAGGTAGTCCCTCAGTTTCGGTCCGCTTGCTTCCGTTTCGTTCCTAGTGAATACGACCTTGGTTGATCACACTTGTTCTGATCCATTCACTGGCTCAGAGATGGGAACTGTGCAAGCTTTTAAACTCATACAATTTTCCTTCAGTTTCAAAACAATGAAAAAGGCTTGAGATTGAAGGAGGACCTGGGCCGCAGTAGAGCACTTAAGGCGAATATTAGTGCTTGGAAACAAAAAAATAACATAAGTAAAAGGTCTTTGAACCACATCATTGGCCACGGGCATGCTGGGAATGGTATTTTTTTTTAATCCATTTGGAGTTTCGTGGGTAAAGGAAAGATTCAAAATGGCAGCTTTTTCAATTGCTTCTCCTTAAAAACACTTCACACAGAATGTGCGATATTCATGGAAACTTAAACACTTAACGGTTCTCTCTTCATTGAGTCTTTGACATTTCATTTTTGTTTGCTTCCAACAATTTATCAAATACTAAAAACAAAATCCCCTTTTAAAAAGACAACTAAAAAGAAGAAAACGTAAAAACCGAAGGGTGTAGGGGTCAGCAGTCTTGTGTCGTCGCCCCCAGCCTTCCGGTACACGATTCACAGTTCCGTTGATACTGATTATCGCCACATGATTTGCTTGGTTTTGCTCCTGTTCATTGTCATTTTTTTGTGTATTTCTGTATTTATTATTATTTTTCCACTGTCTGTTCCAGCATTGAAACATCCATCCTCATGGTTGGTTTGTTAGTGTGTTGTCCTACATGGACTCTCCACTCAGCAGGTCGCCTGGCAACAGCGTGTTAATGGGGTTGGGGCTCCCGATGACGCCGCGACTGTCATCGCTACTAGGGGGCCCCCACAGGCTGGAGTACTGGGGCACACCCCCCCACAGGAGGTCTCCGCCTCCACCCGTCTTGGCTCCTCCCCCCAGGCCTCCACCGCCGCTGCTCCAGTGATGGCCAATAGCGTGCTGCTGCGAACCTCCGCCTCCTCCCATGCGCGTATGATTGGTGCCTGGGTTGGGCTGCCAGCTGGTGGTGGGCGGGAGCTGCTGCTGGCCTTGTGCAAAGTAGCGGTTCACCTCCTCCTCCCCAGCAAACTCTGCCAGGATGGTGGTGTTCCCCAGCACACACCTAAGAGGACAGGTATCAGTTATACATCACATACTTACAAGTGTTACAGTATCAACATGGATTTTCTTACACCTGGTGAAGTACAGTACAAGTATTTCCTTATAGGCTTTGACAATTTGTCAGTGAGATGTGTATAGCCTAGAAGTTGAGACAATATTTTGTGTTTCGTTTTAGGTCAGACGGAGAAAATCACTACCCTAAACAGCATAGGGTATGGGTGAAAGAAAACCCACTCAATCTTTTGGTATTTTTTTCATTAGTCCACCGTTGCTTTTTCATGTCAGCAGTCAAGTTTTCAAGATATTGGACTTTCAAGAAGAAAATGTGTCACCGGCCACATGGCGATGCAGGTTTTTTTCCCTTCAAGTTCGGGAGTCTTACATGTGCAGGGACTTCTGGGCCTTGGCAGCCTCCTCCTTGGAGCTGTATCGCACCACAGCGTTTCCCTGGGTCAGGAAGAGGTGGAATGTGATGAGGGGGCCGTGCTGCATGCACAGCGTCCGCAGGGTGGAGCCGTCTATCTGGGGGGTGAGGTTCCTCAGTACCAGCCAGCTACTGGTCCTGTTGGAGCTGTCTGTGCTCCAGGTGGTGCCCTCTGAGAGAAACAGAGAGGGGAACATGATCAGTCAATATTCAGGTCCTCACAAAATATAAATCAATCATTTTTGGTCAATAACTTGTCTTCTATCCTGTCCATAATCTATGCATGTTATTTTTTTGAAAACAACATATTTGCATCGTCTCATGTAAGCACTTTTACACTTGTACTACTACCACCTCAGT
Organism: Oncorhynchus nerka; assembly: GCF_034236695.1. Taxonomy (NCBI): domain Eukaryota; kingdom Metazoa; phylum Chordata; class Actinopteri; order Salmoniformes; family Salmonidae; genus Oncorhynchus; species Oncorhynchus nerka. The sequence goes on along the minus strand of NC_088416.1, from coordinate 6,392,429 downwards.
GTGACCTTAAGACTCATGCCAAAATAAGGTCACACACAGTTTAGGTTCTCTTTGAAGCCATGACAACAGTCCTTTAAGTCTTCTCTTGTAAGCCGCAAGACTTCAGTATGACAAGGGCCTCTAACCACAGCGGGGTGTGTAATTGCTCCACCTTACTACAGCGAGTGACAAGGAGAGGAGCTCAAAACAAAACACGGGGGAGAATCACACTCTACAACAACCACACCTAGGAACATTACATGCTTGTGGTGTCCTACGCTGTGCTTCTTTAGGCAAATGTGTCAAAAACATTATGTTAGGGTAGGATGTTGACACAGCACAAAGTAAGGTCAGCTCAAATCCACAGTCAATGGTTTTCAATCGATCTCAAAACGACTGATTTTCCTCTACTAGGTATATTACCAGGTTTAAGTCTTTCCAGTCTTGTTACAGAGGAAGTCCGCCGGTCTATATTTCAGGCTGAGGAGTTGTACTGTGGCATCTCACCTGAGGTGTACGAGCTGCTCCAGCCTTGGGCCAGGCCCAGGGAGTTTCCCCCCCAGGTGGATGAGGGCTTGGCTGGGTTGGTGAGGCCGGGAGGTGGCCTTGAAGGGGCTGTGTTGTTACGGGGCCCCTGGGGGACCTTCCACAGCTCGTGGGATAGAGAGGCCTGGGAGGGGTGGGAGATGGGCCCCGGGGACCAGGTGGACTTCATGTCAGATAGCTTACCTGAGAGAGAGAGAGAGAGCGAGAGAGAGAAGAGGGGAACCTATGAGATCCTGTTGTAGAGATGGAGACCCTCTATGAAGCCTATGTTCTATGACAGATTCTTCTAAATCTAACTTTGGGCAGATGCAAAGTTTTAAAAATATGCCCCCTATTAACAGTTGTTCAACAAGAAACCTAAATCTTGACTTCATGGGTTTATATGAGTCATAATGGAGAACGCATTGAGGACTACAGGAAACATGAATGTAAAAAGAGACATTTAAAGGGGGACATTTTTCAAGTATTCATAGCAATTGTGGGTTGCTTAACGGCAACAAAAATGTCACGTCAACACATACTTATGAATAGGGGTCTAGGGCCACAACATTCAAAGCATTTCTTGATTCAAACACTCAGGAATACAATGCAATCACATCGTGGAGCACTTGATACACCGGCACTGGGTAGTTGGTAGTAGGATTAAATTAGGCAAAGGAAGGATCTATCTACCGTAACACTCAACACAGACCACACACAAACAATAGGATAAAGGTGTGTTGCTATGGTGGTAATTAGGGGAGGGGGGGGGGGTCAAGCTTGAGGACCATGGGTCAGCATGTCCACATAGGGGGCTGTGATCTGTACCTGCACTCTCCTCATCCGGGGAGGACAGACTGAAAGAGCTAGTGTAGCAGCCACTGACTGGCCAGTCCGTGGAGGGGGCAGAGCACCGTTCTGAGGCGGTGAAGGAGGGGAGGAGCCTAGCCGTGGTGGCCCATTGTTATGGACAGAGGGGGTGGTGGGGAAAGAAACATGTACAACTTGATTTAAAGAACGTGTATAAATACAACAGGGCCTGTGCTACTGGATGCCACGGTCAGGACAAGTGAGGTAGTACTGTAACCCCTTCAGTGCCATGGAAAGGAATAGGATATAAGCTTAAAGTTGTCAATATAGTAACACAAGTCAACACCTGTTTGAGAATCAACAGCAGAGACCTGCCCTGTTAATAAGCATATACAGTCTGTGTATCTTAAAGCCAACTAACTACAGACCCAGTCTCTCTGATTGACCCCCTCCTCACCTCCGCTGCGGTCCCGGAGCAGGTAGCGGTTGACGTCCTGGATGTTGGTGTTGATGGTGGGGCCGCTGGGAACGCTTCCTGGGGTCATGTTGGGGTCGTTCTCAGGGTCAATGTTCTGCAGGCCCTTCCAGGGCACGCCTGGACAGAACTCTGAGGAGACAACACGGAGGACAAATGGTTATTTATCCTTTAAACTCAACTGATGTTGTGGGGAACAATTTAAATCAGATTTTTTTCACTCTCTAAAATCAAAACAGTTTAGAAGAGTTTAAATCTCACGTGTGAAATAACATTTGATCTGATTGAAATGTCTGTCTTCTCTACCAACCTGGGGGCCAGTTGATATTCGTTCCATTGGTGATCTGATCCTTGGGGCTCTTTCCTGGTCCCTGGCCCCAGCTGTCAGGGGGAACCAGGGGGGAGGTGGGAGACTCAGACCCACCCATCATACTGTATGGGCTGTAGGAGTCATCCATGTGGGGGGGCTTTCCGGGGGGCCCAGGTTAGAAGCAGCAGATATGGCACCTAGGACAAGTCAAAGGAACTCATTAATTCATTCGACAGACATTTAAAATGCATACAGTACCAGTCAAAAGTTTGGACACATCAACAGGTGTGCCTTATTAATCTGCGCTCTTAATGCGTTTCAGCCAATCAGTTGTGTTGTGACAAAGTAGGGGTGGTATACAGAAGGAAGACCCAGAGTTACCTCTGCTGCAAAGGATAAGTTCATTAGTTACCAGCCTCAGAAATTACAGTCCACCAAGGCACTACATCGCAGTGCTAGCTGTGCCACTAGAGATCCTGGTTCGAGTCCAGGCTCTGTCGCAGACGGCCACGTCCGGGAGACCCATGGGGCGGCAGACAATTGGCCCAGCGTCATCTGGGTTAGGGGAGGGTTTGGCTGGCCGGGAAGTCCTTGTCCTATAACAACTCCTGTGGCGGGCCAGAGCATGCACGCTGACACGGTTGCCAGGTGTACGTTTTTTCCCCCGACACATTGGTGCGGCTGGCCTCCGGGTTAAGCGGGCATTGTGTCAAGACGCAGTGCGGCATGGCTGGGTCGTGTTTCGGAGGACGCACAGCTCTCGACCTTCGCCTCTCCCGAGTCCGTACGGGAGTTGCAGCGATAGGACAAGACTAAGCTACCAATTGGAGACCAAGCAATAGGGGAGGAATAGGGACAAAAAAAATGTACATTAAAATTGTAGCCCAAATAAATGCGTCAAAGTTCAAGTAACAGACATCAAACTGTTCAGAGGAGACTGTGTGAATCAGGACTTCATGGTCGAAGTGCTGCAAAGAAACCACTACTAAAGGAAATCAATCAGAAGAAGACTTGCTTGGACGAAGAAACACGAGCAATGGACATTAGACCGGTAGAAATGTGTCCTTTGGTCTGTTGAGTCCACATTTGAGATTTTTGGTTCCAACCACTGTCTTTGTGAGTCGCAGATTAGCTGAACGGATGATCTCCGCAAGTGTGGTTCTCACCATGAAGCATGGAGGTGGTGGTGTGATGGTGCTTTGCTGGCGACACTGATTTATTTAGAATTCAATCACACTTAACCAGCATGGCTACCACCGTATTCTGCGGCGATACACCATCCCACCTGGTTTGCCCTTAGTGGGGCTATCACTTGTTTTTCAACAGGACAAATCAAAATCAAACTTTGTCACATGCGCCAAATACAACAATTATGTCAAGAAAGAGTTAAGATTTCTATCCCCCCAAAAAGTAACAGAACGGCTATATACAGGGTGTACTGGTACTGAGTCAATGTGCAGTGGTACAGGTTCGTTGAGGCAGTTTGTACATGTAGGTAAGGGTGAATTGACTAATAATAATAATAATAATAATAAACACAAGCAACAGTGTACTAAACAAATTTGGGGGGGGGTCAATGTAAATAGTCTGATGGCCATTGATTAATTGTTCAGTAGTCCTATAGCTTGGGGGTAGAAGCTGTTTAAGGAGCCCTTTGGACCTAGACTTGGCGCTCCAGTAACGATTGCAGAGAAAACAGTCTGACTAGGGTGGCTGGAATCTGACAATTTTGGGGGCTTTCCTCTGACATTGTCTAGTATATTGGTCCTGGATTAGAGGTCGGCCGATTTTCAAGTTTTCATAACAATCGGTAATCAGCATTTTTGGACACCGATCATGGCCGATTACATTGCACTCCACAAGGAGACTGCGTGGCAGGCTGACTACCTGTTATGAGAGTGCAGCAAGGAGCCAAGTTAAGGTGATAGCTAGCAATCAACGGATCTTATAAAAAACAATCACTCTTAACTTCTTCGATATAGGGGGCGCTCTTAATTTTTTGATAAAAAAACGTTCCCGTTTTAAACAATATATTTTGTCACGAAAAGATGCGACTATGCATATAATTGACAGCTTTGGAAAGAAAACACTGACGTTTCCAAATCTGCAAAGATATTATCTGGGAGTGCCACAGAACTGATGCTACAGGCGAAACCAAGATGACATTTCAAACAGGAAATGCCCCAGATTTTGAATGCGCTTTGTTCCAATGTCTCCTTATATGGCTGTGAATGCGCAAGGAATGAGCCTACACTTTCTGTCGTTTCCCCAAGGTGTCTGCAGCATTGTGACGTATTTCTAGGCATATCATTGGAAGATTGACCATAAGAGACTACATTTACCAGGTGCCCCGCTTGGTGTCCTCCGTTGCAATTATTGCGCAATCTCCAGCTGCGTGTATTTTACCATGTGGTTCAGAGGAGAAACCAAACTGCCACGAATGACTTCTCATCGAATAGATATGTGAAAAACACCTTGAGGATTGATTCTAAACAACGTTTGCCATGTTTCTGTTGATATTATGGAGTTAATTTGGAAAAAAGTTGTAATGACAATTTTTGGTCATGATGTGATTAACAAAACGGAGCGATTTCTCCTACACAAATAATATTTTTTGAAAAACTGAACATTTGCTATCTAACAGAGTCTCCTCATTGAAAACATCTGAAGTTCTTCAAAGGTAAATTATTTTTATTTGAATGCTTTTCTTGTTTTTGTGAAAATGTTGCCTGCTGAATGCTAGGCTTAATGCTATGCTAGCTATCAATACTCTTACACAAATGCTTGTGTAGCTATGGTTGAAAAGCATATTTTGAAAATCTGAGATGACAGTGTTGTTAACAAAAGGCTAAGCTTGTGAGCCAATATATTTATTTCATTTCATTTGCGATTTTCATGAATAGTTAACGTTGCGTTATGGTAATGAGCTTGAGGCTATAATTACGCTCCCGGATACGGGATTGCTCGACGCAACAGGTTAACATAATCACTAGATAAACTAGTAATATCATCAACCATGTGTAGTTATCTAGCTTGTCCTCCGTTGCATATAAATCGATGCGGTGTCTGTTAATTTATCTTTGAATCACTTCACGCCAAACGGGTGATTTAACAAGCGCATTCGCGAAAAAAAGCACTGTCGTTGCACCAATGTGTACCTAACCATAAACATTAACGCCTTTCTTAAAATCAATACACAAGTATATATTTTTTAAACCTGCATATTTAGTTAATATTGCCTGCTAACATTAATTTCCCTAGTTACAATAAATTATCACTTCTCTTGAGTTCTGTGCAACAGAGTCAGGGTATATGCAGCTGTTTGAGCCGCCTGGCTCGTTGCAAACTGAAGACCATTTCTTCCAAACAAAGACAGACAACTTCGCCAAACGGGGGATGATTTAACAAAAGCGCATTTGCGAAAAAAGCACAATCGTTGCACGAATGTACCTAATCATAAACAATGCTTTTCTTAAAATCAATACACAGAAGTATATACACTGCTCAAAAAAATAAAGGGAACACTTAAACACAATGTAACTCCAAGTCAATCACACTTCTGTGAAATCAAACTGTCTACTTAGGAAGCAACACTGACAATAAATTTCACATGCTGTTGTGCAAATGGAATAGACAACAGGTGGAAATTATAGGCAATTAGCAAGACACCCCCAATAAAGGAGTGGTTCTGCAGGTGGTGACCACAGACCACTTCTCAGTTCCTATGCTTCCTGGCTGACGTTTTGGTCACTTTTGAATGCTGGCGGTGCTTTCACTCTAGTGGTAGCATGAGACGGAGTCTACAACCCACACAAGTGGCTCAGGTAGTGCAGCTCATCCAGGATGGCACATCAATGAGAGCTGTGGCAAGAAGGTTTGCTGTGTCTGTCAGCATAGTGTCCAGAGCATGGAGGCGCTACCAGGAGACAGGCCAGTACATCAGGAGACGTGGAGGAGGCCGTAAGAGGGCAACAACCCAGCAGCAGGACCGCTACCTCCGCCTTTGTGCAAGGAGGAGCACTGCCAGAGCCCTGCAAAATGACCTCCAGCAGGCCACAAATGTGCATGTGTCTGCTCAAACAATCAGAAACAGACTCCATGAGGGTGGTATGAGGGCCCGACGTCCACAGATTTCCATTGATAATTTTGTGTGATTTTGTTGTCAGCACATTCAACTATGTAAAGATAAGTATTTAATAAGAATATTTCATTCATTCAGATCTAAGATGTGTCATTTTAGTGTTCCCTTTATTTTTTTGAGCAGTGTATATTTTTTAAAACCTGCATATTTAGTTGAAATAAATTCATGTTAGCAGGCAATATTAAACTAGGGAAATTGTGTCACTTCTCTTGCGTTCATTGCACGCAGAGTCAGGGTATATGCAACAGTTTGGGCCGCCTGGCTCGTTGTGAACTAATTTGCCAGAATCTTACGTAATTATGACATAACATTGAAGGTTGTGCAATGTAACAGCAATGTTGAGACTTATGGATGCCACCTGAAAGAAAAAACGTTTTCGAAATGATAGTTTTCAGATTTGACCATATTAATGACCCATGGCTCGTATTTCTGTGTTTTATTATATTATAATTAAGTCTGATTTGATAGAGCAGTCTGATTGAGCGATGGTAGGCAGCAGCAGGCTCGTAAGCATTCATTCAAACAGCACTTTCCTGCGTTTGCCAGCAGCTCTTCGCAATGCTTCAAGCATTGCGCTGTTAATGACTTCAAGCCCATCAACTCCCGAGATTAGGCTGGCAATACTAAAGTACCTATTAGAACATCCAATAGTCAAAGGTATATGAAATACAAATGGTAGAGAGAGACATAGTCCTGTAATAACTACAACCGAAAACTTCTTTCCTGGGAATATTGAAGACTCTTTTTAAGAGGAACCACCAGCTTTCATATGTTCTCATGTTCTGAGCAAGGAACTTAAACGTTAGCTTTTTTACATGGCACACTTACTTTCTACTCCAACACTTTGTTTTTGCATTATTTAAACTAAATTGAACATGTTTCATTATTTATTTGAAGCTAAATGTATTTTATTGATGTATTATATTACGTTAAAATAAAAAAAGTGTTCATTCAGTATTGTTGTAGTTGTCATTACAAATAAATACATAAAAAAATATATTTAAAAAATAATTCAGCATCAGCTTTTTTTGGTCCTCCAATAAATCGATATCGGTGTTGAAAAAATCATAATCGGTCGACCTCTATCCTGGAAGGCAGGAAGCTTGGCCCCAGTTATGTACTGCGCCATACACACTATCCTCTGTAACGCCTTATGGTCAGATGCCGAGCAGTTGCCATACCAGGCAGTAAACGCAACCGGTCAGAATGCTCTCGATGGTGCAGCTGTAAAACTAAGGATCTGGGGACCCATGCCAAATCTTGAGGGGAAAATGTGTCCATCAGGAAGTCCAGGATCCAGTTGCAGAGGGAGGTGTTTAGTCCCAGGGTCCTTAACTTAGTGATGAGCTTTGTGGGCACCATGGTGTTGAACGCTGAGCTGTAGTCAATTAACAGCACGCTCACATAGGTGTTCCTTTAGTCCAGGTGGGAAAGGGCAGTGTGGAGTGCAATTGAGATTGCGTCATCTGTGGATCTGTTGGGGAGGTATGTAAATTGGAGTGGGTCTAGGGTATCCGGGAGGATGCTGTTGATGTGAACCATGTCCAGCCTTTCATAGCACTTCATGGCTAACGACATGAGTGCTACGGGGCGGTAATTATTTAGGCAGGTTACCTTCACTTCCATGGGTACAGGGACTATGGTGGTCTGCTTGAAACATGTAGGTTTTACAGACTGTCAGGGAGAGGTTGAAAATGGCAGTGAACTTGCCAGTTGGTCCACGCATGTTTTGAGTACGCGTCCTGGTAATCCGTCCGGCTCCGCGTTTGTGAAAATGACCTGTTTAAAGGTCTTGCTCACATCACTACCGAGAGTGTTATCACACAGTCGTCCAGAACAGCTGGTGCTCTCATGCATACTTCAGTGTTACTTCCCTCAAAGCAAGCATAAGTAGGCATTTAGCTCATCTGTTGCCTGTAATCCATGGCTTCTGGTTGGGATGTACGTACGGTCAACTGTGGAGACGACGTCGTCAATGCACTTATTGATTAAGCCGATGACTGAGGTGGTGTACTCCTCAATGCCATTGGATGAATCCCGGAACGTATTCCAGTCGGTGCTAGCAAAACAGTCCTATAGCGTAGCATCAGCGTCATCTGACCACTTCCGTATTGAGCGAGTCACTGGTACTTCCTGCTTTAGTTTTTGTTTGTAAACCGAAGGATAGAATTATGGTCAGATTTGCCAAATGGGAGGGCGGGGTAGAGCTTTGTATCCATCTCTGTGTGTGGAGTAAAGGTGGTCGAGTTTTTCCCCCTCTGGTTGCACGTGACATTTAAGTTTGCCTGCATTAATGTCCCCGGCCACAAGGAGCGCCGCTTCTGGATGAGCATTTTCTTGTTTGCTTATCGTCTTATACAGTTGGTTGAGAGCGGTCTTAGTGCCAGCTTCGTTTTGTGGTGATAAATAGACGGCTAGGAATAATATAGATGAGAACACTTGGTAGATAGTGTTGGGAGTCTGCAGTAAACTTTGAACATTGTTATAGGAACATTATTTACAGAAGAGACATGAGGTATGCCATAATAAAGCTTAGGAGGGGCTGAGTACAGGGAAAACTATCACATGTGACAGTACTGATAAGGGGAGAAACCGTTGAAGGCTCATATCATAGCCTCTTGTCCTGCCGGTGCATGCAAAATCCCGCCAGCTCTATATTATCCATGTCGTCGTTCAGCCACGACTCAATGAAACATTAGTTTTTACTGTCCCGTTAGTAGGATAATCTTGATCGTAGGTCATTGATTTTATTTTCCAATGATTGCACGTTGGCCAATAGAACGGGATGGCAGTGGGGGGTTTGCTCACTCGCTTATGAATTCTCAGAAGGCTGCCGGAACTCCTCCCCCCTTTTCTCAGGCTTTTCTTCGAGCAAATGACAGGGATTTGGGCTTGCTGCCGAGAAAGCAGTATATCCTTTGCATCGGACATGTTAAAGAATACAGCTGTTATGATGTCCAGAAGTTATTTTTCGGTCATAAGAGATGATAGCAGCAACATTATGTACAAAATAGGTAAGTTAAATGCAAAAAAAACAGATCAAAATAGCACAGTTGGTTAGGAGCACGTAAAACCATCACCCCGGCATCATTCTACCTACTACAATGACAACACACCTCCAGGCTGTGTAAGGGCTATTTGACCAAGGAGGAGAATGATGCAGTGCTGCATCAGATGACCTGACCTCAACTCAATTGAGATGGTTTGGGATGATTTGGACCGCAGAGTGAAGGAAAAGCAGCCAACAAGTGCTCAGCATATGTGGGAACTCCTTCAAGACGGTTGGAAAAGCATTCCAGGTGAAGCTGGTTGAGAGAATGCCAAGCGTGTGCAAAGTTGTCATCAAGGCAAAGGGTGGGTACTCTCAACAAACTCAAATATATTGATTGGTAACACTTTGTTGCTACATGATTCCATGTGTTATTTCATAGTTTGTCTTCACAATAATTCTACAATGTAGAAAAGAGTAAAAATAAAGAAAAACCCTTGAATGAGTAGGTGTGTCCAAACTTTTGACTGGTAATGTATATAGATGTCTCAATCATAAAGGCTTAAAAACATGGCAAAGTAAGAGTGGTTGTCAGTGTTGCTCTTAGTGGAGTATGGAGGGCAAAACACTGAACACTGGGTCGCAAGGATAGATCCAGATGAATATCAACGTGAGACATCACTTGAGAAATAGAAATGCATTTAAAAAGTAATTTTAAATGTCAGACACTAAAGAGAAACCATTGATTTCATACTGAATACTTCCAGTTGAGATGTCCCACACCGTTTCATCACTGAGATATGTGGAAACATACAAAAGCCTTCGAGTAATAACAACCCCTGTTTACTGGTACAGGTTGATTACTATAAGGGCAGAACAGCAGCTTGTTGCTCGCGCCACAGTGGGAGAGGTTAGGGGAGGCGGTGTTTGTGGCTCACACGTTCAATTTCCAGTGTTAACGTGTCTGTTGTGAATGCAAAACCGTGTGAAAGAAACCCAGAGAATGTCTGTTGGCTGGTGAGAGAGTTGGTGTGAAATACGTTAATGTTATTCAGAGCGAGTCAAATAAGTCACTATGTTGGGGAAGAAAATCGACTAAGTGAGCAGAAAACCCCATTTTTCTACCGAGATGACTAATAGATTGATTTCTTGTTTGACAGCGTGTATATGTTTATTTATTGCCCCCACCCCCCGAAGGAACAACAGAATTTAAATGAGACTTCAAAGTTCCTAATGTTCCTCCTACCGTGCTTATTGAGGTTGGGCTCCATGTGGGAGGAGTTTCCAGAGAGGCTGTCCATGGAGTTGGAGTGGGTCCACTGGGACAGACGGGACTGGGGCTGGGGAGGCTCCTTCATGGACAGGCCCCCCACCTCCATGCAGTTTACATTCATGTTTGGATTGAGTCCAGCTAAGAGAGAGAAAACATCTAACATTGAATACACAGCTCAACACAAACCAGATCGGTAAAAGACATTGCAGGGACTTATACTGACGTATTTAAGGCTTACTAGTTATACAAACAGCTTGTTTGTGAGAGATGTAGAGAGAGCGTAGGGGCTGAAGGAGTGCGTGTGTGAGTGACAGTGTGAGTGCTGGACTCACAGAGGGGGTAGGGGCTGTAGGAGTTGGGAGAAGACTGCGGCTCTTTGGTGTGCAGGTCGGAGAGGCCAGGTGCCTGGGGGTGGCCTGGGAACGAGTCCAGGGCTGATTTGCCTTGGCCGGGGTGCAGGCCTGAGGAGGAGTGGGAGCCGGGGGGCTGCTGCTTCATCAGCAGGGCCTGGTACAGCTGACGCTGGTGCTGTTGGATCTGCTGCTGCATGTTATTGATTGTACGTGCAACCTGGAGGGGGGGGATTGAGAAAGAAACAGAACAGGAGAAAGAGGGGGACAAAGGAGAGAGAAAGAGTGAGGGCATAAGGTTACAATGACCAAGACCAACAGACCGTGGCATGACTCCTACAAGCAGCACCTCATCAACAGTCACTTATCTGGTGGGAAAAGACTGCCTTTAGTGCAGGCGGTTCCCAAACTAGGGGTCTATGAAAATGGATACCACTGAATTGATGCTATAGTTAGCAATCAAGAGGAAACTGACTGAAAGACTCACTCTCCACTTTATTCTCTCCAAATGGACGTTAGCTTTGAGGGCCGAGGTGCATTGACTTTTGTCAGGGGATGCTATACACGAGGACATATTGTTCGGTCTCACGATTCCCGAGCATGAAACAGCACAGGTGATGTTCAGCGTGGCTATATTGACGAAAAACGGATTCCACTCTAGTTATGAATGAGTTTCCCTCTACCATATGGACGCATTGTATGATACACCCAATGAGTTATAATAGGTACACCGAAAGCAACTGGCAGCAAGAGTGCAGAACTCCGATACGCAGCAGGTAACTTCGACTGTAAACTACATCGCGCACGCCTGTTCCCAAACTTTTGCGGCGATATGAGATCAGAGCATGACAATGTTCCATTTCAAACCGAGGCTTGGTGGTTATCGAGGGGGAGTGTGGGAAAGATTTTTTTTTTTAATCGAGAGGAATTGTCATTGGCAATGGATGTAAAAAAAAAAACAAACAAACAAAAACAGACTTAGCTGAAAATTAAACATGTCTCCTTGCCTATGTAACAGACATATTTGGGAAACTGAAAGCAATCATGCAGGGCAAATAGGGAAAAAAAGGATACAGATGAGTGACCAAATCAGCTAAATCCGTTTGTGATCCTGGATCAGTTGATGGGTCGGTAAGTGAAATGGAACAGCTGACCGAGCTGCGATGTCAAATCAAAGTTTGTCACGTGCGCTGAATACAATGCTTACTTACAGGCTCTAACCAATAGCACAAAAAAGGTATTAGGTGAACAATAGGTAGGTAAAGAAATAAAACAGTAAAAAGACCGGCTATATACAGTAGCGAGGCTACATACAGACACCGGTTAGTCAGGCTGATTGAGGGAGTATGTACCTGTAGATCTGGTTAAAGTGACTATGCATATATGATGAACAGAGTAGCAGCAGCGTAAAAAGATGGATTGGGGGGCACACATCCAGGTAGCCATTTGATGACCTATTCAGGAGACTTATGGCTTGGGGGTAAAAACTGTTGAAAACCTTTTTGTCATAGACTTGGCACTCCAGTACCGCTTGCCATGCGGTAGTAGAGAGAACAGTGACTGGGGTGGCTGGGGTCTTTGACAATTTTTAGGGCCTTCCTCTGACACCGCCTGGTGTAGAGGTCCTGGATGGCATGCAGCTTAGCCCCGGTGATGTACTGGGCCGTACTCACTACCCTCTGTAGTGCTGCTGCTCCAGTTTCAACTACCTGTCCCAGACCTGCTGTTTTCAACTCTCTAGAGACAGCAGGAGTGGTAGAGATACTCTTAATGATCAGCTATGAAAAGCCAACTGACATTTACTCCTGAGGTGCTGACTTGCTGCACCCTCGACAACTACTGTGATTATTATTATTTGCCCATGCTGGTCATTTATGAACATTTGAACATCTCTACCCGGCACAGCCAGAAGAGGACTGGCCACCCCTCATAGCCTGGCTCCTCTCTAGGTTTCTTCCTAGGTTTTGGCCTTTCTATGGAGTTTTTCCTAGCCACCGTACTTCTACACCTGCATTGCTTGCTGTTTGGGGTTTTAGGCTGAGTTTCAGTACAGCACTTTGAGATGTCAGCTGATGTACGAAGGGCTTTATAAATACATTTGATTTGATTTGTAGTGCCTTGCGGTCAGAGGCTGAGCACTTGCCATACCAGGCAGTGATGCTGTCGATGTTGCAGCTGTAGAACCTTTTTAGGATCTCAGGACCCATGACAAATCTTTTTAGTTTCCTGAAGGGGAATAGGCTTTGTCGTGCCCTCTTCACAACTGTCTTGGTGTGTTTGGACCATGATAGTTTGTTTGAACCTGAAGCGCTCAACCTGCTCCACTACAGCCCCGTCGATGAGAATGAGGGCGTCCTTGGTCCTCCTTTTCCTGTAGTCCACAATCATCTCCTTTGTCTTGATCACGTTGAGGGATGTTATTCTGGCACCACCCGGCCAGGTCTCTGACTTCCCCCCTATAGGCTGTCTCGTCGTTGTCGGTGATCAGGCCTACCATTGTTGTGTCGTCTGCAAACTTAATGATGGTGTAGGAGTCGTGCCTGGCCATGCAGTCGATGTGACCGTATGTTGCAGACAACGCACTCACGGGTCACTATTGAGGAGTTTCGGTTCCTGACTCAAAAGGAATACCGTGTCGTCTCCCTCCAAGAATTAAAACTCATAGTACGCCCATTCAGTGCGTTCGTCTGCATTTAAAAACAAATATCGATCCAGGTTGGATGTGACAGGAGAGATGAGGTGCGCACTGTGGACCACACCCCTCGACTTTGAGAAGCGCAGACGCGACATGCATCAAGCACACCTATGTCATTAGTGGTGGTGACATCATTTATCTTATGTCAGACTCACTTGTAATTGACTCATAGCCCCACATTAAAAGTATGTGATGGTGAGTTGAGAATACAAAACAGAAATACTGTCAGAATGTTTTGCAATTGACTGCCATGGCCCCAATTTAGTGTCTTCAGATTATTTTACAGAAGTTCTCAATTTGCAAGAAAAAAGAAGGAAAGGATCCAACCACACAAGCAACCAACTTCTGTAACCACTTCTCCATACATTCTAGAGAAATAGCAAGTTTGAGGTACTGGAGGTGCTTTTGACAAACACATTTCCCCTGACTCACACGCAACTTTAAGTCAGCATATCCGGTCGAGTTCAACACTAAGTAAACAATACAATTTATAGCACATATCTACGATATTATAGATTCTTTAAATCGTCATTTCTAACTTTGTCAATGATCAAAAACTGTGCACGCTGATTATTTTTGCAGATGGTGTAGCTTAGACCCGATTTTGATATTATCTTTGGTGTTTGAGTTGTGCCTGCCATTGGTTGAGACACCATGCTCTTCAACACAGGGTGGATGTTCTGAAATGGGAATACATTTTAAAATGTCAACTTTCAAAATGGTAGCAGGTCCACACATCAGAATGTTGACTTGAATGGGATATATCAGTTGTTTTACATTATACTTTAAGTCTTCCATAGGAAACAGAGATAAATGTCTGTTCTATTATTTATTTTATGTTGACATTCAATGGTGGGTGGACATCTTTGTCGGAGCAATTGGAAGTAAACATTTCAATTCAAATGCACCGGTTTGAAGGGTTATATGTCCATTCTGTTTCTAGGATTGAAATGACACACCTCGATTTCAAGAGCATGCTGTCTCAATCGATTGCGAGCACAACAAAAAAAACTCAGATGACGTCATATCGCGTCTAAGCTACAACATATGCCCGAAATGCAAGAACAAAAACGCGAAAAAAATATATATATATATAATCAAACGAGGTTATGAGGTTTTAGATAAACAACATTAAAGGATGTCATTTTTTTATATTACTTGACATTTTCTCTTGAAATGATAAAATAGTTTGTAAGCTTTTAAATGATATCACGCTCAACGGTTTATCTTTTCCAGTGATTAAGACATGGATGTAGGTAGGGTATGCAAAATGGGTCAACTTTGAGCACCTCCATCTTCTCACTTTCTGACCACTTGTACCATGGGCAAATATGTATGGAAAATTAAGTTCAAAATCAAAAAGTGATCGTAATCAAATGGAACGACCCAGAGGGTCACACAGTGATGAGAATGTATAGGGGTTGAAACAGGGGCCTCTTACTTGCTGCTCTTGTTGTCTGATGGGACCGGAGACGTTGCGCTGAGCTTGCATCATCTGCTGCTGGATTTGTAAACGCTGGTACGCCTAGAAACAGAGAAAGAGAGACGGAAAGAGTCAATGCAAGAGAGCGAAAGGCAGAGGGAGACGAAGAGAAAGAGAGAAAGGGTCATCACCTTATCCAAAAGACTCTGGGGTACCCCTGAGGGTGTCCATAAAAAATACAAGAATAGCCCATCCTGTCTGGGTCAGTTAGGATGAACCCTGTTTCTAATGCAGACAGGCCCATCCTGTCTGGTTCGGTGAGTACGAACCCTGTTTCTAATGCAGACAGGCCCATCCTGTCTGGTTCGGTGAGTACGAACCCTGTTTCTAATGCAGACAGGCCCATCCTGTCTGGTTCGGTGAGTACGAACCCTATTTCTAATGCAGACAGGCCCATCTTGTCTGGTTCGGTGAGTACGAACCCTGTTTCTAATGCAGACAGGCCTATCCTGTCTGGTTCAGTTAGAACAAACCCTGTTTCTAACGCAGACAGGCCCATCCTGCCTGGTTCTGGGAGTACGAACCCTGTTTCTAATGCAGACAGGCCCATCCGGTCTGGTTCGGTTAGAACAAACCCTATTTCTAATGCAGACAGGCCCATCTTGTCTGGTTCGTTGAGTACGAACCCTGTTTCTAATGCAGGCAGGCCCATCCTGTCTGGTTCAATTAGAACAAACCCTGTTTCTAACGCAGACAGGCCCATCCTGCCTGGTTCTGGGAGTACGAACCCTGTTTCTAATGCAGACAGGCCCATCCGGTCTGGTTCGGTTAGAACAAACCCTGTTTCTAATGGAGACAGGCCCATCCTGCCTGGTTCTGGGAGTACGAACCCTGTTTCTAATGCAGACAGGCCCATCCGGTCTGGTTCGGTTAGAACAAACCCTGTTTCTAATGGAGACAGGCCCATCCTGCCTGGTTCTGGGAGTACGAACCCTGTTTCTAATGCAGACAGGCCCATCCGGTCTGGTTCGGTTAGAACAAACCCTGTTTCTAATGCAGACAGGCCCATCCTGCCTGGTTCTGGGAGTATGAACCCTGTTTCTAATGCAGACAGGCTCATCCTGCCTGGTTCTGGGAGTACGAACCCTGTTTCTAATGCAGACAGGCAGCATCCTGCCTGGTTCTGGGAGTATGAACCCTGTTTCTAATGCAGACAGGCTCATCCTGCCTGGTTTTGGGAGTACGAACCCTGTTTCTAATGCAGACAGGCAGCATCCTGCCTGGTTCTGGGAGTACGAACCCCGTTTCTATTGCAGACAGGCTCATCCTGCCTGGTTCTGGGAGTATGAACCCTGTTTCTAATGCAGACAGGCCCATCCTGCCTGGTTCTGGGAGTACGAACCCTGTTTCTAATGCAGACAGGTTTATCCGGTCTGGTTCAGTTAGAACAAACCCTGTTTCTAATGCAGACAGGCCCATCCAGTATGGTTCAGTTAGAACGAACCCTGTTTCTAATGCAGACAGGTTTATCCGGTCTGGTTCAGTTAGAACGAACCCTGTTTCTAATGCAGACACGCCCATCCAGTCTGGTTCAGTTAGAACGAACCCTGTTTCTAATGCAGACAGGGGCCCTTGGCTTGTACTCACCATTTGCAGTTGCTGAAGTTGGTACAACAGGGTCATTTGTTGAGGGTTTATTGGTGAGGTTAAAAGTGCAGGGTTCAGACCAATGTTTTTTGCGGCAAACTGCAAGAGCTGTGCTTGAACCTGGAGGGAGGACAAGGAGACAGATGAGAGTTGTTCAGAACATCTCAAAATATCTTAAAACAACAGAGCAAAGCAGTCATGGAGAGAGCCTGGGGCTGGGGGACAGAAAACATGGTGTGTGTGAACGGAGAGAAACTTGGCTGAGGCATAGTGTGTGTGTGTGTGTGTGTACCTGAGGGGTGAGAAACTGAGGCACTTGAGCGCGTAGATTAGGCTGGGAGGAGCCGAGAGGCGGCACTGACGGCTGAGGAGGCGGCTGCTGCATGGCCCGGGATAGTGCTGCTCCACTACTGCCCAACATTCCACTCTGCATCTAGACACACACACAAACACGAGAGAGGAAATGACTAAATGTCAATAAGGGTTGACATGGCAATCACTCAATCCACTCATTCTCTCCAGACAGTCGATGAATAGGATGTCCCTCACAATACACAACTCTGGCTCACACAGTCTCAGAGAAACCACAAATAAAGACAAGCTATTTCTCCACCACTTCCCAAATCATCCAGGGTCCATTTGAAAGAAAATAGTTGAAAACCTAAGGTCTACCGCATTGAACCACTGACCAATACTGGAGAAACTGGCACATTTGGAGTGCATTCAGTTGGATTAAATGGTGATTGTGATTAAATGATAGTGCTCTTTAAATGCCCCCAGCAATATGCCAATAAAGGAAAATGGGACTTATGTAGTAAAGAGAATTATGTTCAGTGTCAGACAAGAAGTTGTTCAATTCAATACTGTTATGACAGAGTTACAGTGCTTTGTTGGGCTTTCAAGGACTCTTATGTTCTATAAAGGACTCGTATTTCTATGGCAGCTCCTTTCTGTAAAGTTGATGATACAAAAACTATGCCATTTCAATGGGCTCCGCAGGCAAGGTTACGGACATAACGACCCTTGAGAGAGTGGTGGAGAGCTGAATGGAATTCTCAACTACGTTCAAAGTGTTTTCCATTTAGTGTCGCATATCGAGGCCCCTCTATTCTCCAGCTCCTGGCAATGGGTTCATGAAGTGTGTGTGTGTGTGAGAGATTGTCATGTAAGCACGTGTGTGTGGTTGTGTATGTGCTACTGTATACTTATCTACACTAAATGTGTTTGTGGTTATGTATACATCTATTTGTGTGTGTGTGTGTGTCACAGACGGGACCTGAACCAACGTCTTAACCGTTAGCCATCATAGGGCCGAGGGTGACACTAATCGCAGGAAGGGCTACCTCATTACGAGACTGAGGTACAGCGCATGAGTTTCACCCCCCCCCTTACCTGTCTGTTGTTCAAGTTGTGCATGTTGAGCCCCGGGGAGCCCAGGGCCAGCCCAGGCTGAAGGTTGTTAATCAGGGGGAGCTTCAGGCTGACGGGAGAAGGCAGAAACGGTGAGGGGGGGGCGTCGTCTGACAGACCACCGTCCTGGAGGCAGGGAGGAGGGGAGACAAGATCAGTCAGTCAGTAAATCATTTCAGTTAAATTAATCACTTTTGTTTGTGTATGGCACGCTTTACAAAGGACACTGTCAACTTCTCGTAATCCCAATCGCGGTAATAAGAAAAGGTGGGACTGAAACAAGACCCCTGTATTTTCACCATTCATAGGCACGTGCGTTTGTGGTTTAATCCTTCGTCAATGGACATGTCTTTCACTAGCTGTCTTTCTATTGGACATGACGGCTGTCGATTCCTGATACAATGCTAGTGGCATCCATATAGTACCTTGTCTAGGAATGGGCTGCGGTCCGAGGAGGGGTCTTTGGAGAGGGCCTGGGGACGGCAACCCAACGGCTTGTTCATCCCGTTGTTGTAGTCCGACATGCCCATGCCCCGCTTGTCCAGTTCAGTCTTCTTCTCCAACAAAGCGCCTTGGGAGAGAGGTCAGATAAATATGGAATGCGCATACACAGCAACAAGCAGAAACACACGTAGATGTGCGCCCACACACACACACAGGGAAAACCTACTCATGGCCTGGTCCAGGTTCATGTCGTTGCTCTTCAGAGCCTCCTCGGCAGGATCCCTCTGTAACACAATGGCAACACGAGACACCCAGTCAGTGACAACTTCAACTATACAATACACTGACTACATGCTTGATACATACATTTAAATGTGTGGATTCTGAAACAATTTGAAATCATTTCAAATACTTCATATCTGTGCTTGACTGAAATTGCCTGGTTTAACTAGTTGCTCCTACCCTCTACTTTTTTGAACATTTTGTTAAAATCGCGCAACATTTCAGCGCCCTGCTACTCATGCCAGGAATATAGTACGTTCATATGGTTAGAATGTGTGTATAGGAAACCCTCAGACGTTTTTAAAACTGGTTAAATCACGACTGTGGCTATTACATAACGTGCGTTACATCCGAAAGCGCAGGAAAACCTGATCACAGAAAATGGAAATAAATATCCTTGCGCCACTTCCAGCAATTGTTAACAGTGAGCCGAATTAGATAAGACCGAGCATTCAACTCCCACAGCATTGTGAATTTAATCCTCTTTGATTCTTGGTTGAACCGAAAGAGGGGCACGACGTACCTCCGGTCTCCGCCCAGATCATTCCGGAAGAGCTCTCTCCTGAAATTTTTTCCAAGACGACAGCTAATGATATGTACATCGCCTACGGATGATTTTTATCGCTTATTAACGTTTACTAATACCTAAAGTAGCATTACAAACGTATTTCGAAGTGTTTTGTGAAAGTTTATCGTCTACTTTTTGAATTTTAAAAAATGACGTTACGTTGTGAAATCGCTGTTTTTTTCGTTTATCACACAGTCTACATATAACGATATCTTGGCTTTATATGGCCCGATTTAATCGAAATAAAGACCCAATAGTGTTTATGGGACATCTAGGAGTGCCAACAAAGAAGATGGTGAAAGGTAATGACTGTTTTCTATTTTATTGTGCGGTTTGTGTAACGCCGAAATGCTAATTATTTTGTTTACGTCCCCTGCTGTGCTTTTCTGTTGTAGTGTATTGGTGCATGCTATCAGATAATAGCTTCTCATGCTGTCGCCGAAAAGCATTTTAAAAATCTGACTTGTTGCCTGGATTCACAACGAGTGTAGCTTTAATTTGATACCCTGCATGTGTATTTTAATGAACTTTTGAGTTTTAACTAATACTATTAGCATTTAGCGTAGCGCATTTGCATTTCCAGAGCTCTAGTTGGGACGCAAGCGTCCCAGGTAGAGGTAAGAGGTTAAAGGACAAAATAATTATCCCAAAACCTTACACCCCCGGCACTCCAGGAGGCTGGAGCAAAAGTAGTTGAAATATATCAAATAGTATTTGAACCCAGGTCTAATTCTGACATGGCAAAACTAATCACATTCATACCGGGAAGCCCATGTCCGTGAGCTGCTTGATGAGACGGTTCATGATCCAGGCTTCGTCTGGCTGGTTACCCATCTTGCCCTTGGGCGGGCCCTTCTTGGGCGGCTGGCCCCACGAGTTACAGGAGGTGCTGCTCTCCTGGGAGGCGGGGCTGTTCCACATGTCTCCGGCGTCAGCATCCCATTGGCCAGAAGACATGCCCATCTCCTCCTCCCTCCCGCCTCCCCAGCAGTCTTGCATAGATTTGGGGGCTGGAAGAGGAGCAGTGCAGGGTAAATGTCCTGGATATGAATACCAAGTAAAAGTGATTTAGTAAGTGCCTCGTTATAATATAGCTGGTTCATTGAAATCTGACTGTAGTGCCCAAACAGTAGTATCAAGCTAACCTTAGTATCTGTGTTTCTGCTGTACCAGTATACTGCAGTCGAGTCTAACCTTAGCACATAGACAAGCAAGCATTTCACTGTACCATGTGACTAATACACTTTGATTTGACTTTTGAATGCTTGCAAAGATCAAGGGCAACCCCTTTGCGTGCAATTGGAATGCAACCACTTGGTGCCAGTATTGTCACACAAGTCCCTCCTTTTCTTGTCTGCCTTCTAGTATAAAAAGTAATGCAATAGCAGAAATAGCAGTGACACCGTGTTCTTCAAGACATCTAGAAAAGCAAATCTTTTAACAGAAGCTTTCAGGTGCTTACAAACACAATAGAGTATTTTTTATTTACTGATGAGTGAGTGTTGACCATGTTTGTACACCATGGCGTGTGGGCCTAACCTGGCTTGCAGGGTGCAGGTCCAGAGGGTCCGTTGTTGCCCCTCCTGTAGGGTCCATTGGGCTCGTGCCCCCCATCGCCCCAGCCTCCAGGAACACCGGGGGGTTTGCCCCAGGCAGAGGTGCCGTTGTCCACTGCAGGAGAGGGGCCAGCGGGTTCCCCCCATGCCATTTCTGGCTTGGGCTGCTGGACACTGGGCAGCTCCCCCCAGCCTGGGAGAAGAGAGGGAAGGACATATTTATAAATGTATGCTTTAAAGTGATGTGTGCGTCACTTTATTGCAAGTATATTCACTTACAAGACCAGCAAACAATGATCAACAGACATATTGTTAGCAGTTGCAGTCTGGCAGTCTAGTTTTACTGCCAGCCAACTGGTTCCATTACTGATGAAAATGGAACCATAAAACTACTGAGGAACAGTGTGTGCTAGCTTCCATTCATTCACTTGCACTACAGCCCGTTCTACTCTCAATCCTCAGGCTTTTCCTCCTTGTAAAACAGTGAGCCAAGTTGTTACATGTTAATCAGGGGCAGTATGGCGGTGTACCAAATGGCACCCTATTCCCTATATAGTGCATTACTTTTGACCAAGGCCCTTTGGGCTCTGGCCAAAAGTAGTGCACTATATAGGGAATAGGGTGCCATTTTGGACGCAAGCATAGGTTGATGCGGTGCCATGATGCTGCTATATATAGTCAGAGTGCTTTCAGCCTACGACAGAAGAGTCCGGCCAAGAGAGAGGGCGAGAGGAGGCAGAGGAGGAGGAGGATGGCCGTGACTGTTTAACTCCTGGCCCAGCTCCCAGACCCTCTTGTCTGAGCTGGCTGAGTCCACCGAGGAGCACTGTGAGCAGGCAGACCAGAGCAGTGTGTGCCAAGCCTGGCTGATCAGTCTCTGGTTACTGGGGTTGTACACAGAGATAAACAGCAGGGGGCACTGGTCTCTCTCATCCATAACCTTTCAGCGAGAACAGTCAGCTTTCACTGAAGCGTTTGTCTTTGCAGTGGGGTGCCTTGAAAAGCCATGGCACTGTGCATGTTCTAGAATGCTGAGCGATTAGTGCTTTTTAAGGTCGGTTCGGTCTCTACACATTTTCAATTCCAATAATTTAACAATAAATGCACTATGCATTATGTGGGTTGAATGCTGCAACATAGAATAAAACAATTAATAAAAGTCCCATGATGGTAGTGACTGTCCATTAACTGCTTATGAACCTTCATTCACATGACTTTACTCAAATATTTCACTTGTGTTAATTAAATGGGTTTTATTTGATGACAATTATTTCATTCCAAGTGATCATCTCATCTCTATAGAGCTGCTGTCTATACTGTCTGACAAACCCACTATTTTAGTAGTTCTTCAAAGTAAATAAAGGTATACTATAATGACTGCTGAATAGCAGCAATCAATCACTTAGATCACACATTTTCAGGTAGAGAGACCTTGCTATGCAACTCTCTCTTGATCACACATTCTTCGGTCTCTTATGTAGCAGGTGTAAAAGAAACAGACAGGACAAGTAGGCACATAATGGATTATGGTCATTGTAGGTAATGACCAAACTCCCTAACACGTCGCACAGTTCGGGTGTCATCCGTTTGATATCTAAAGAAAATGTGCACATTGAGCTCACAGAAAACCCCAAAACAAAATGGAATTTAAACAATTGAACCATGTCGCTCAATTTGTTGTTTAAAAAAACGATGAAATGCACCAATATTCAATGACAAAATATATACTTGAACGTTGGATATTTCCTCAGACACAAGTCTCTCACTTGTAGTCTTTCCAGTATAGGTGAATCACAGGGCTAATACCACAATACATTACAGCGGTGCAGAATAACCTGTTTTTACAGACATTTCAGAAAAGTGAGTGGGGTCAGTTTCTTACCTGGGTTGGCCATCGGTGTTCTGCCCTGGGGTCCACTGCCCTGGTGCGGGGCGGCGGTGTTGGGGGATCCATTGTTGTTGCCGTGGTGCTGGCTGTGTGGCGGGGGCTGTCCGTGGTGCGGGTGGTGGTGGTTCATGTGGTGGTGATTGTTGTTGCTAGGGGGGACGGAGGAGTGGTTGTGGCTGTTGTTGACGGCCATGCTTCCGTTGTTCTTAATGGTCGGCGGCTGGGTGGGGGTGTTGCCTTGGTTACCGTTACCTCCAGTGGGGTTGTTGCGGTCCCACATATTCACGGTCTTGTTGTAGGCGCTGGGGTCTCCCCATGTGGACGTGCCGTCATCGATCTCCATCTTGCGGCGGATGGAGGGAGGAGAGGGTTCCTCCCAGCCGGTGGGCTCCATCGCTGGGTCGGGTTTGGCTCCGGAGCTTCCCGGGCCCCAGCCGGGGTTGGAACTCTGTCTTACAGATGCAGGGCCGCCCCAGGACCCCATGCTGCCTCCTCCTGTTCCAACACCTCCA
The DNA here is from genome assembly GCF_034236695.1 of Oncorhynchus nerka. NCBI lineage: Eukaryota > Metazoa > Chordata > Actinopteri > Salmoniformes > Salmonidae > Oncorhynchus > Oncorhynchus nerka. Next base: position 6,369,152 of record NC_088416.1, on the reverse strand, counting down.
CTATTTCCGTTGGGGCTTTCTTGGGGCTTGGAGCCCCATCCTGGTGCTGGGCCGTTGGTGCTTTCCTGGGGCTTGGAGCCCCATCCTGGTGCTGGGCCGTTGGTGCTTTCCTGGGGCTTGGAGCCCCATCCTGGTGCTGGGCCGTTGGGGCTTTCCTGGGGCTTGGAGCTCCATCCTGGTGCTGGGCCGTTGGGGCTTTCCTGGGGCTTGGAGCCCCATCCTGGTGCCGGGCCGTTGGGGCTTTCCTGGGGCTTGGAGCCCCATCCTGGTGCTGGGCCGTTGGGATGCTGGGTCTCCACCCAACCACCACCTCCAACAGCAGGGGCAGGCTTCGACGCCCAGCCGCCCCCATTTCCTCCTCCACCTCCTCTGGGGCTGTCCTTCCACCCTCCTCCTCCTCGTCCATTTCCTCCTTCTCCTTCCCACATGTGGCTGGAGGATCCATTCTTCTTCACCTCGGCCGGTTCTCTCCACTCTCCTCCATTGGAGCCGTTGGAGCCATTGGAGCCACGGCTGCCACTTCCGTGGCCAGAGCCCCAGCCGTGGGAGGACTTGGGACCCTCTCCCCAGCTCTGGGACTGGTTCTGCTGGGTCTTGGTTGGCCCTTCATCCCAGGTAGGGGAGGACTTCCCCTCAGGGACGCCCCAGGATTGAACTCCACTCTTGGGGCCATTGTTTGTGGTGTTGTGGCCTTGGGCCATGGGCTCCCCCCAACCACTGACAGAACCGTTGGGGGCCTTGTTGACAGGCTGCTCCCCCCAGCCTGAGGGTGGAGGTCCTCCCCAGCCTGAGGGGCCCTCGCTCTTGCCTCCGGAGCCCCCTGAGCCTGGCCTCTGAGATGGTCCCAGGTTGGGGTTGGCTCCCCCGTTCCGGGGGTCCGGTGGGGATCCGGAAGAGGGGCTGCTGGAGCCCTTCCAAGTGTCCCCTCCAGCACCACCCCTCATCTCGCTGGTCTTCCTCTCGTTGGCGGCGCGCTGCTCCTCCATCTCCCAGGAGGTGTGCTGGCGGACGGGCGTCTGGCCCCAGCCTGTGTTGCAGAGCACCCGGGGGTCCAGGTCCTGCCGAGGCAGGGGAGGGGGGCCTCCGTCCTCGCTGCCGGTCCTGTCCCTGCGGTGGGAGCGCCCCTCGCTGCCGCCGCTTCCGCTACCCTCACTAGTCGGGGCCGGGGTTGGCTGGCCCCAGGAGCTTACCTGCTGGTCCTGGGCTGGGCCATCTGAGGAATCCCAGCCTCCTTTGGCCTCGCCTCCACCGCTGGAGGGCTTCCCCCAATCTCCTCCCCAGCCTCCTTCTCCACCGCCACTCCCGCCTCCTCCGCTGCCAGAGTGGCCCCAGCCGGACATGCCTCCGGAGGGTGCCGAGTCCCAGCCTGAGTTTTTGGAGTCAGCGGAAGTCTTGGTGTCTCCGTTGCCCCAGACGGAGCTCCCTGCGTCTCCGTTGAGCTGGGAGGACTCTGTAGGAGACTGGCCTCCCCAGCCGGGCAGGCCGTGGATGGGGCTGAGTGGCTGCTTAGTGTGGTGGCTGTTTTGTCCGTCAGTGTTAAGGTTGGGATGTTCCATGCTGCTGAAAGATACATTCTTATTGGAGGACGGGGCGTCAGGGCTCATCATGCCTCCCCAGGTGCTGCTGCTGCTGTTCTCGTCCCCTACCAGGCTACCGTTGTCCAGGCTGCCGTTGGGAGGTAGTGAGGCGGGGTTGGGGCCACCTCCAGCCCCCTCTTGCCCCAGCACGGGCCAGGCCGAGGGGTTGGCGTTGGGGTTCAGGTTCAGGCTAAAACTGGGCTGGGAGTTCCAGCCGGATGCTCCTCCACCCCGACCCATGTTGGGTCCTAGACCGTCGGGTTTGGCTCCCTCAGTGGGGCCCATGGTGATGGGGCCTGATCCGGTTCCCCAGCCCCTGCTGCCGATGGCTCCAACTCCCTGGCCACCGCCAGGCTGCATCATGTTAGTGACGTTAGCTTTGAGAGAGGGGTAGTGGGCCTGCTGGCTAGTAGCCCCCGCGGCTATGCTCATGTTGCTGCTGGTCTCTGGGTTCGTACAGTCAGCAGCTGTGGCACATTCTGAAGGATTCGCTGGTCGGCTGTCGCTGCTGCGACTGATGGAGGGCCAGGCCTCGGTGTCGCTCCCGTCGATGATCACTTGATCCCAGCTACTACTGGTGGTGCTGCTGCTGCGGTCAGTGGCTGGTGGTAAGGCTCCCCAGTGGGGATTCTCATACTGGGCACCAGGACCACTCTGGAAGGGCAGGTCTGGAGGAGAAAAAGAGAAAGATATATATAAATATTTTATATGTGTGAGTGAGAGAATACCATGTAATAAACTCCCTCAGCTCCTAGAAGAAGTCATTGTACTGTTTCCCCTTGGTTGGTTAAACTGTTCCCATCCGACATGGCAGCAGTCAGAGGAGAGCGACGGTCACGCTCTCCTGGTCTGTTCTCCAGTCAGATGCCTGCCTTAATCAGAATGTACAGCAGACCGTGCCCCATATCCTATTAGCTATGGCAAATCCATATATTCCTTCTTTGGGGCAGTCAGATGTGGAGTGGCTGGGTGAGCGATAGGAGCCCTCCCTCTCCTACTCACTCCCCCTAACCCTCCTTCCATCCTACTCTCCCTCTACGTGAGTGGGTGAAATGGAACCCTCTCCCTTTCCTCCCACCTGCTCTCGCAGTCTCCTCCTGAACTGAGAGGCCCATCAGTCTCCCCTAGCTGTGGCTGTGAAAGGAAGCCCAAGTGGAAAGCTGCTCACTTATTGGAATGAAACCAAGATAGCTCCCTCCTCCATCGCTCCCTACGCTCCAGCAGGTCCCCAAAAAGCACTAGACCCAGCGACACTGACACTGTGGAGACTGCAGAGTAGAGGTCGACCGATTAATTAATTTCAAGTTTTCATAACAATCGGAAATCGGTATTTTTGTGCACCGATTTGGCCATTTGTCTTTTTTTCACCTTTATGTAATCTTTATTTAACTAGGCAAGTCAGTTAAGAACACATTCTTATTTTCAATGACGGCCTAGGAATGGTGGGTAAACGACACATTTTCACCTTGTCAGCTCGGGGGAGCCAATCTTGCAATCTTACAGTTATAACTAGTCCAACACTATACGACCTGCCTCTCTCTCGTTGCACCCCACAAGGAGACTGCCTGTTACGCAAATGCAGTAAGCCAAGTGAAGTTGCTAGCTAGCATTAAACGTCTTATAAAAACAATCAATCATAATCACTAGTTAACTACACATGGTTGATGATATTACTAGATATTATCTAGCGTGTCCTGCGTTGCATATAATCTGACTGAGCGTACACGCATACAAGTATCTGACTGAGCGGTGGTTGGCAGAAGCAGGCACGTAAACATTCTTTCAAACAGCACTTTCGTGCGTTTTGCCAGCAGCTCTTCGTTGTGCGTCAAGCAGGAGAGGGACGGAAGCTATATTGTTACACTTGCGATACTAAAGTGCCTATAAGAACATACAATAGTCAAAGGGAAATAGTCCTATAATTCCTATAATAACTACAACCTAAAACTTCTTACCTGGGAATATTGAAGACTCATGTTAAAAGGAACCACCAGCTTTCATATGTTCTCATGTTCTGAGCAAGGAACTTAAACATTAGCTTTCTTACATGGCACATATTGCACTTTTACTTTCTTCCTCAACACAGCATTATTTTTACCAAATTGAACATGTTTCATTACTTATTTGAGGCTAAATTGATTTTATTGATGTATTATATTAAAGTTAAAATAAGTGTTCATTCAGTATTGTTGTAAATCCCAGAGTTATTCAAATCCCAAATGTAGTTCTGCCCCTGAACAGGCAGTTAACCCACTGTTCCTAGGCAGTCATTGACTTGCCTAGTTAAATAAAGGTAAAATAAATTGGGGGAAAAAAAGAAGAAAATAAACGGCCGATTAGTCGGTATCGGCTTTTTTGGTCATCCAATAATCGGTCGACCTCTACTGCAGAGTACACACATTACTCTGCTTTCTTCAATTGTATCTTTCAAATGCTTATTTTAATATATTTCCTCATACTAAAAGCAGGAGAAAAACAAGATAAGTCTAGCCCACACTGTGGAACATCGCCTCAGCCTACAGACAAACACTCATTAACGCCGATGAGAAAAACAAGTCCCGGTAACAACTAATAATAGGCAGGTAATCAATGGCCTTATTAATGCTGCTGGAGAGAAGAGAGGAGGTATTGATCCACCAACCACCATGCAAAGCCAACCACTGGTCTTATCTACAGAGAGGACCTAAGAACACGGTTGTTCCCACTCGTCTTCATGACTTTAGCGCGGGGTCGGGGCCAATTGCATTTCAATCCGAGTCAATTCAGATTGAATAGAAATGAGATTGACCTCAACCCTGCTTACGTTATGAAACTGCACATTGTTGAAGGCTGTATTCTTATAATCTATTTGTTTTTGTAATTCACAAATCCAATAAGCTCATCAATTGCTTTATCAAAAATAAATGGTATCCCATTGCTAGCTATATTATCTATGAAACAAAAGCATTTACAATGTCAAAGTCGTCTTAGACATATAGAAAACATATAGCCTCCGGCTTTCCTTAGACAGTGTGAAACAGTGAGGTGGGTCATATTTGGTCATCACCCCATTTCAAATGGAGATTCTTACCTTCTCAATTAGCTCGCTATTGGAGTCCACTGGATTCTATCAGACCGTTCCGTGATTTGCATGATTGCCTGGAGTTTATCCATCACAGATAAAGCTATGGTCAAAACAATCCTGTCAAATAGTGGGTGGGGGACTTGCTTCCGTTTGAGAGACACACTGACTGACAGATGTGTGGTTAGGCTTAAGATACAGCGCAACGCGCCTCCGAGTCCCTCCAAATGCAATTTTCCCCTCAACATACTTATCTCCTCTTCTCAGACTGCCTTATCACACAGGGTCGTCAGTGTGTGTAGAAAGGCGCACACACACACACACACACAGAGAGCGAGAGAGAGTCTGCAATCAGCTCTACACTTCCTAGAAAGTGTAACCAGAGGTACCACAAAATTCCCATCTCAAATCCTAACTTCAACTTGAAAAAGATCTCCCATTAAAAGTTTCTCCTATTACATTTGAGAAAAAAAAACAAGTTCGCCGACTGTTAGGTTCCGCCCCTCGCACCGCCGGCTGTTAAGTTCCGCCCCTCGCACCGCCGGCTGTTAAGTTCCGCCCTCCCTCCTTCAAAACTAAAAATAGAAAATAACATCTGGGGCATCTAGGGTCAAGCTGAGCTGCACGTCCAAGACACATCCCACAAAGCACAGTGACAGACCAGCCATATAACAAAAGAGTGCATTAGGCTGAGTGATCCTTATGTAAGCACACCATGGATCCTTATGTAAGCAACCTACATGCTCTGTTCAAAAGTAGTGCACTATAAAAAGGGAATAGGGTGCCATTTGGGACAACTTTTCTATGGCTTTGTTCACTTAGGAATACATATATCCATACCACATTGATCATAACTCTCCATTGATTTAAATAGTCCCGGTATGTAACATCTTAAACCCACAATTGAACCACAACCTCTTCCTCATGGCCTTCGAGAACAAACACATCAAAGTCAGTACACAACATCTAATGTCAGTGGCCAGCGCCCACAACAACCAATGAGGTTTTGCATGACGTGCATATTTTAGGAGTCGTTCCAACAGAGAGCCCTGTGTGGGTGAGAGAGATTCAGTGTCTTTGGCAGGATTTTGCTTTGGTAGGTTTGGCACCGTTTCAATGCCATTGTTTTGGTGCCGTACACCTGCCTGCCTTTCAGTCAAATCGCAGAGATAGCTAACCGCTAACCTAACATACAAAAGCTCATTGTTTCGCTGACACCCACAATGTCAATCCATGTACCTGCAAGGCTGCTAGGTGTGTGTGTGTGTGTGTGTGTGTGTATACATGCATACATATACACTGCTCAAAAAAATAAAGGGAACACTAAAATAACACATCCTAGATCTGAATGAATTAAATATTCCTATTAAATACTTTTCTCTTTACATAGTTGAATGCGCTGACAATAAAATCACACAAAAATTATCAATGGAAATCAAATTTATCAACCCATGGAGGTCTGGATTTGGAGTCACACTCAAAATTAAAGTGGAAAACCACACTACAGGCTGATCCAACTTATTGTGATGTAATGTCCTTAAAACAAGTCAAAATGAGGCTCGGTAGTGTGTGTGGCCTCCACGTGCCTGTATACCTCCCTACAACACCTGGGCATGCTCCTGATGAGGTGGCGGATGGTCTCTTGAGTGATCTCCTCCCAGACCTGGACTAAAGCATCCGCCAACTCCTGGACAGTCTGTGGTGCAACGTGGCGTTGGTGGATGGAGCGAGACATGATGTCCCAGATGTGCTCAATTGGATTCAGGTCTGGGGAACGGGCGGGCCAGTCCATAGCATCAATGCCTTCCTCTTGCAGGAACTGCTGACACACTCTAGCCACATGAGGTCTAGCATTGTCTTGCATTAGGAGGAACCCAGGGCCAACAGCACCAGCATATGGTCTCACAAGGGGTCTGAGGATCTCACCTCAGTACCTAATGGCAGTCAGGCTACCTCTGGCGAGCACATGGAGGGCTGTGCGGCCCCCCAAATAAATGCCACCCCAAACCATGACTGACCCACCGCCAAACCGGTCATGCTGGAGGATGTTGCAGGCAGCAGAACGTTCTCCACAGCATCTCCAGATTCTGTCACGTCTGTCACATGTGCTCAGTGTGAACCTGCTTTCATCTGTGAAGAGCACAGGGCGCCAGTGGCGAATTTGCCAATCTTGGTGTTCTCTGGCAAATGCCAAACGTCCTGCACAGTGTTGGGCAGTAAGCACAACCCCCACCTGTGGACGTCGGGCCCTCCATACCACCCTCATGGAGTCGGTTTCTGACCGTTTGAGCAGACACATGCACATTTGTGGCCTGTTGGAGGTCATTTTGCAGGGCTCTGGCAGTGCTCCTCCTTGCACAAATGCGGAGGTAGCGGTCCTGCTTCTGGGTTGTTGCCCTCCTACGGCCTCCTGATGTACTGGCCTGTCTCCTGGTAGCGCCGCCATGCTCTGGACACTACGCTGACAGACACAGCAAACCTTCTTGCCACAGCTCGCATTGATGTGCCATCCTAGATGAGCTGCACTACCTGAGCCACTTGTGTGGGTTGTAGACTCAGTCTCATGCTACCACTAGAGTGAAAGCACCGCCAGCATTCAAAAGTGACCAAAACATCAGCCAGGAAGGATAGGAACTGAGAAGTGGTCTGTGGTCACCACCTGCAGAAGCACTCCTTTATTGGGGGTGTCTTGCTAATTGCCTATAATTTCCACCTGTTGTCTATTCCATTTGCACAACAGCATGTGAAATGTATTGTCAATCAGTGTTGCTTCCTAAGTGGACAGTTTGATTTCACGGAAGTGTGATTGACTTGGAGTTACATTGTGTTGTTTAAGTGTTCCCTTTATTTTTTTGAGCAGTATATATATATATATATATATATAAAAAAAATAATAAAGGGAACACATATATATATATATGTGTGTGTGTGGAGAGTAGAACGACAGCACCAGCGGTTCTAACGCACACAAGCGTCGCTCCCCCTCTCCCTCTCTGTCTGTCTTCAAGCCCGCCGAGCAGCAAGGAACGCCATTTTATCGGGCAGACCTGAAACTCAGCCAAGAGCTCAGAGGCTGCTGCCTGCAGCAAGAAAGTCTCGCTCTGCCCTATGCTTTCTCCCTTTCATTTATTTGCCCCCCACCCCCCCCCCCTCGCACATTTTCTCTGAAGGGGCATAATAGGTTGCATGATAAATCAATCATATACTACACAGAAAAGCGTGCAGTTCAGCCCTATTTTTTTCTTCCGTCACAGAACTCCACGAGCGAAACAAAATAACCCCGGAGTAGAGAGAGAAAGAAAGAGATAAGAGCTGATGTGGAAAAATACCTGAAGAGAGGTGGTGCTGCTGCAACACCATGCTGTGAGGCGCTACAGCCATCGCCATCCTCCATTCAATATGTCTGCTACTGTTTGCTGCAAAGCATCGCAACTGCTTCCTTGACATGATGCCAAGAAATTGAGGCTGGCTGGCTGCGTAATGTGTATGTCTACTCAACCTTGCCCACTCTTTTCCTTACAACTCTGTACAACCTTATTTCTGGTAGGCATTCCAATAGATTAGTGAGAAATCTTCCTGCGTCGGGGAAAAAGGTGTGTCTGTGTGCGAGAGAAACTGGGGACAAAACCAAAGCTAAGGCAACAAGGGAATAAAAGGGGACAATTCTATTCCGTCTCTGTTCAGCCGTCAGTAATGTCTAGCTGCTTCCATTCTGGTCCCAATTAGGAGGGCAGTGGGTAACGATGGTGCTCGCTGAATGAATAGCGGCGACAGAAATAAAAACAATGCGGCTTCTGTTCTTTGGTTCTGATGCAGCTCCCTGGTACCAAAGATGCAATGCTGTGACAGCACGCACACACACATCTACAAAATCACTTCATATAGCAGCTCAGCTTCCTATCATAGAGCACTAGTCTACTACTCAGAATAAGACAAGGCGACAGTGATGCTAGCCCTGCCGGGGAAACAACTACCAGGAGATCAGGCTGCTGCTGATAATGAGGATGCTACTAGCAGGCAGCCAAAAGTTCGACACTGCCTTTCTCTCCCTATGAAAGCCAGGGTGACGGGGAGAATGGGGGAGGGGTTGACAGTGGCAAAGGGAGAGACACAGAGAGACGGCATGTATGAAGAAAAAGAAAGACACGGTGCACCAAAAAGGATTAAGTGCCTGTAATCAACATCTTGAGCAATAGCGTAGCCTTGGAGCTAGCTGTGAAATGCAGCCAGGAGCCACACGAATGGGA